>NW_019154148.1:2497995-2694959 GCF_002288905.1 Enhydra lutris kenyoni | reverse complement strand
ACCCCACCCCCCTCTCCCAAACCCCCTCCGCCCATCAACCCTCAGATTGTTTTGTGAGATTAAGAGTCACTTATGGTTTGTCTCCCTCCCTATCCCATCTTGTTTCATTTACTCTTCTCCTACCCCCTTAACCCCCCATGATGCATCTCCTCTCCCTCATATCAGGGAGATCATATGAATAGTTGTCTTTCTCCGATTGACTTATTTCGCTAAGCATGATACCCTCTAGTTCCATCCACGTTGTTGCAAATGGCAAGATTTCATTTCTTTTGATGGCTGCATAGTCTTCCATTGTGTATACATACCACATCTTCTTTATCCATTCGTCTGTTGATGGACATCTAGGTTCTTTCCATAGTTTGGCTATTGTAGACATTGCTGCTATAAACATTCGGGTGCACGTGCCCCTTCGGATCACTACATTTGTATCTTTAGGGTAAATACCCAGCAGTGCAATTGCTGGGTCATAAGGTAGTTCTACTTTCAACATTTTGAGGAACCTCCATGCTGTTTTCCAGAGTGGTTGCACCAGCTTGCATTCCCACCAACAGTGTAGGAGGGTTCCCCTTTCTCCGCATCCTCACCAGCACTGTCATTTCCTGACTTGTTCATTTTAGCCATTCTGACTAGTGTGAGGTGATATCTCATTGTGGTTTTGATTTGTATTTCCCTGATGCCGAGTGATATGGAGCACTTTTTCATGTGTCTGTTGGCCATCTGGATGTCTTCTTTACAGAAATGTCTGTTCATGTCCTCTGCCCATTTCTTGATTGGATTATTTGTTCTTTGGGTGTTGAGTTTGCTAAGTTCTTTATAGATTTTGGACACTAGCCCTTTATCTGATATGTCGTTTGCAAATATCTTCTCCCATTCGTCAGTTGTCTTTTGGTTTTGTTAACTGTTTCCTTTGCTGTGCAAAAGCTTTTGATCTTGATGAAATCCCAATAGTTCATTTTTGCCCTTGCTTCCCTTGCCTTTGGCGATGTTCCTAGGAAGATGTTGCTGCGGCTGAGGTCGAAGAGGTTGCTGCCTGTGTTCTCAAGGATTTTGATGGATTCCTTTCTCACATTGAGGTCCTTCATCCACTTTGAGTCTATTTTTGTGTGTGGTGTAAGGAGATGATCCAATTTCATTTTTCTGCATGCGGCTGTCCAATTTTCCCAACACCATTTATTGAAGAGGCTGTCTTTTTTCCATTGGACATTCTTTCTTGCTTTGTCGAAGATGAGTTGACCATTGAGTTGAGGGTCTATTTCTGGGCTCTCTATTCTGTTCCATTGATCTATGTGTCTGTTTTTGTGCCAGTACCATGCTGTCTTGATGATGACAGCTTTGTAATAGAGCTTGAAGTCCGGAATTGTGATGCCACCAACTTTGGCTTTCTTTTTCAATATTCTTTTGGCTATTCGAGGTCTTTTCTGGTTCCATATAAATTTTAGGATTATTTGTTCCATTTCTTTGAAAAAAATGGATGGTACTTTGATAGGGATTGCATTAAATGTGTAGACTGCTTTAGGTAGCATAGACATTTTCACAATATTTATTCTTCCAATCCAGGAGCATGGAACATTTTTCCATTTCTTTGTGTCTTCCTCAGTTTCTTTCATGAGTACTTTATAGTTTTCTGTGTATAGATTCTTAGTCTCTTTGGTTAGGTTTATTCCTAGGTATCTTATAGTTTTGGGTGCAATTGTAAATGGGATGGACTCCTTAATTTCTCTTTCTTCTGTCTTGTTGTTGGTGTAGAGAAATGCAACTGATTTCTATGCATTGATTTTATATCCTGACACTTTACTGAATTCCTGTTCAAGTTCTAGCAGATTTGGAGTGGAGTCTTTTGGGTTTTCCACATATAGTATCATATCATCTGCGAAGAGTGATAGTTTGACTTCTTCTTTGCCGATTTGGAAGCCTTTAATTTCCTTTTGTTGTCTGATTGCCGAGGCTAGGACTTCTAGTACTATGTTGAATAGCAGGGGTGATAATGGACATCCCTGCCGTGTTCCTGACCTTAGCGGAAAAGCTTTCAGTTTTTCTCCATTGAGAATGATATTTGCAGTGGGTTTTTCATAGATGGCTTTGATAATATTGAGATATGTGCCCTCTATCCCTACACTTTGAAGAGTTTTGATCAGGAAGGGATGCTGTACTTTGTCAAATGCTTTTTTAGCATCTATGGAGAGTATCATATGGTTCTTGTTCTTTCTTTTATTAATGTGTTGTATCACATTGATTGATTTGCGGATGTTGAACCACCCTTGCAGCCCTGGAATAAATTCCACTTGGTCGTGGTGAATAATCCTTTTAATGTACTGTTGAATCCTATTGGCTAGTATTTTGGTGAGAATTTTTGCATCTGTGTTCACCAAGGATATTAGTCTGTGGTTCTCTTTTTTAATGGGATCCTTGTCTGGTTTTGCGATCAAGGTGATGCTGGCCTCATAAAATGAGTTTGGAAGTTTTCCTTCCATTTCTATTTTTTGGAACAGTTTCAGGAGAATAGGATTTAGTTCTTCTTTAAATGTTTGGTAGAATTCCCCCGGGAAGCCATCTGGCCCTGGGCTTTTGTTTTTCTGGAGATTTTTGATGGCTGTTTCAATCTCCTTACTGGTTATGCGTCTGTTCAGGCTTTCTCTTTCTTCCTGGTTCAGTTGTGGTAGTTTATATGTCTCTAGGAATGCATCCATTTCTTCCAGATTGTCAAATTTGTTGGTGTAGAGTTGCTCATAGTATGTTCTTATAATTGTCTGTATTTGTTTGGTGTTAGTTGTGATCTCTCCTCTTTCATTCATGATTTTATTTATTTGGGTCCTTTCTATTTACTTTTTAAGAAGTCTGGCCAGGGGTTTATCGATCTTATTAATTCTTTCAAAGAACCAGCTCCTAGTTTCGTTGATTTGTTCTGTTGTTTTTTTTTTTTTTTTGGTTTCTATTTCATTGATTTCTGTTCTGATCTTTATGATTTCTCTTCTCCTGCTGGGTTTAGGGTTTCTTTCTTGTTCTTTCTATAGCTCTTTTAGGTGTAGGGTTAGGTTGTGTACCTGAGACCTTTCTTGTTTCTTGAGAAAGGCTTGTACCGCTATATATTTTCCTCTCAGGACTGCCTTTGTTGTGTCCCACAGATTTTGAACCATTGTGTTTTCATTATCATTTGTTTCCATGAATTTTTCCAATTCTTCTTTAATTTCCTGGTTGACCCATTCATTCTTTAGAAGGATGCTGTTTAGTCTCCATGTATTTGGGTTCTTTCCAAATTTCCTCTTGTGATTGAGTTCTAGCTTCAGAGCATTATGGTCTGAAAATATGCAGGGAATGATTCCAATCTTTTGATAACGGTTGAGACCTGATTTAGGACCGAGGATGTGATCTCTTCTGGAGACTGTTCCATGTGCACTAGAGAAGAATGTGTATTCTGTTGCTTTGGGATGAAATGTTCTGAATATATCTGTGATGTCCATCTGGTCTAGTGTGTCATTTAAGGCCTTGATTTCCTTGTTGATCTTTTGCTTGGATGATCTGTCCATTTCAGTGAGGGGAGTGTTAAAGTCCCCTACTATTATTGTATTATTGTTGATGTGTTTCTTTGATTTTGTTATTAATTGGTTTATATAGTTGGCTGCTCCCACGTTAGGGGCATAGATATTTAAAATTGTTAGATCTTCTTGTTGGACAGATCCTTTGAATATGATAGAGTGTCCTTCCTCATCTCTTATTATAGTCTTTGGCTTAAAATCTAATTGATCTGATATAAGGATTGCCACTCCTGCTTTCTTCTGATGTCCATTAGCATGGTAAATTCTTTTCCACCCCCTCACTTTAAATCTGGAGGTGTCTTCGGGTTTAAAATGAGTTTCTTGTAGGCAACATATAGATGGGTTTTGTTTTTTTATCCATTCTGATACCCTGTGTCTTTTGATTGGGGCATTTAGCCCATTAACATTCAGGGTAACTATTGAGAGATATGAATTTAGTGCCATTGTATTGCTTGTAAGGTGATTGTTACTGTATATTGTCTCTGTTCCTTTCTGATCTACGACTTTTAGGGTGTCTCTTTGCTTAGAGGACCCCTTTCAATATTTCCTGTAGAGCTGGTTTGGTGTTTGCAAATTCTTTCAGTTTTTGTTTGTCCTGGAAGCTTTTAATCTCTCCTTCTATTTTCAATGATAGCCTAGCTGGATATAGTATTCTTGGCTGCATGTTTTTCTCGTTTAGTGCTCTGAATATATCATGCCAGCTCGTTCTGGCCTGCCAGGTCTCTGTGGATAAGTCTGTTGCCAATCTAATATTTTTACCATTGTATGTTACAGACTTCTTTTCCCGGGCTGCTTTCAGGATTTTCTCTTTGTCGCTAAGACTTGTAAATTTGACTATTAGGTGACGGGGTGTGGACCTATTCTTATTGATTTTGAGGGGGGTTCTCTGAACCTCCTGGATTTTGATGCTTGTTCCCTTTGCCATATTGGGAAAATTCTCTCCAATATACCTTCTGCTCCCCTCTCTCTTTCTTCTTCTTCTGGAATCCCAATTATTCTAATGTTGTTTCATCTTATGGTGTCACTTATCTCTCGAATTCTTCCCTCGTGGTCCAGTAGCTGTTTGTCCCTCTTTTGCTCAGCTTCTTTATTCTCTGTCATTTGGTCTTCTATATCGCTAATTCTTCTGCCTCATTTATCCTAGCAGTGAGAGCCTCCATTTTTGATTGCACCTCATTAATAGCTTTTTTGATTTCAACTTGGTTAGATTTTAGTTCTTTTATTTCTCCAGAAAGGGCTTTTATATCTCCCGAGAGGGTTTCTCTAATATCTTTCATGCCTTTTTCAAGCCCGGCTAGAACCTTGAGAATCGTCATTCTGAACTCTAGATCTGACATATTACTAATGTCTGTATTGATTAGGTCCCTAGCCTTTGGTACTGCCTCTTGTTCTTTTTTTTGTGGTGAATTTTTCCGCCTTGTCATTTTGTCCCCATAAGAGTAGATGAAGGAGCAAGTAAAATACTAAAAGGGTGGCAACAACCCCAGGAAAATATGCTTTAGCCGAATCAGAAGAGATCCCAAATCGTGAGGTGTGGAGAAAGGGGATAAAAAGAGGTTCAGAAAGAAAAAAAAAAAAAAGAAACAATTAAAAAAAGAAAACGAATAAAGAAAAAATATGAAAAGGAAAGAAATATATATATATATTAGATAAACTAGTTAAAAAACGTTAAAAAAGAAAAGGATAAAAGTTAAAAAAGTTTAGCAGAAGAAGTGAAAAAAAATTGAAAAAGAAAAAAAATTAAATTAACTGCAAGGCAAAAGAATCATGGGGAGAAAGCCATGAGTTCCGTGCTTTGCTTTCTCTTCCTCTGGAATTCCGCTGCTCTCCTTGGTATTGAACCTGCACTCCTTGGTAGGTGAACTTGGTCCTGGCTGGGTTTCTTGTTGATCTTCTGGGGGAGGGGCCTGTTGTAGTGATTCTCAAGTGTCTTTGCCCCCGGCGGAGTTGCACCGCCCTTACCAGGGGCTGGGCTGAGTAATCCACTTGGGTTTGCTTTCGGGAGCTTTTGTTCCCTGAGCGCTTTCCGTAGAGTTCTGGAGGACGGGAATGAAATGGTGGCCTCCCAGTCTCTGGCCCGGAGGAGCCGAGAGCCCGGGGCCCCACTCCTCAGTGCGCCCTCAGAGAACAGCGCCCAATTACTCCCGTCACCCTGCCTCCGGCCACGTTCCGAGCTGACCGAGCCTGCGACCGGTTCAAGGTAACCCCGAGCTTAGAGCTCACTCCTGGGCTCTCTCTGTAGCCGGCTTCCCCGTTCTAATACCTGTAAGCTCTGCGACACTCAGACACCCCCGATCCTTCTGTGACCCTGCGGGACCTGAGGCCACGCTGACCCCACGTGGGCTTCACCCCAGTTAAGCCTCTGGAGCGATGTCCCTCAGCGGAACAGACTTTTAAAAGTCCTGATTTTGTGCTCCCTTGCTCCGCCACTTGCCGGGAGCCAGCCCCTCCCCCCGTGGTCTATCTTCCCGTCGCTTTGGATTCACTTCTCCGCCAGTCGTACCTTTCAGAAAGTGGTTGATTTTCTGTTTCTAGAATTGCTGTTCTTCTTCTCTTCGATCTCCTGTTGGACTTGTAGGTGTTTGCAATCTTTAGATAAGCTATCTAGCTGATCTCCTGCTACCTGAAGTAGTCTCAGCCTGCTACTTCTCCTCCATCTTGACTCCTCTGTACTTCACTGCTTTTTACTGCTGAGTAGTATTTCCTTGTAAGGATATGGCATATTTTGTTTTTTCCATTCATCAGCTGTGTATCTGGATTATTTCCACTTTCTACTCTGAACATACATACACAAGTTCTTGGGTAAATGTATGTTTTATTTGTTTTGTCACATACCTAGGAACAGAACTGCTAGGTCACATAATAACTCTGTGTTCAACCTTTTGATTAACTGAGAGACCGCTTTTCAGTCACTGAACCATTTGACATTCCCATCTACAGTTTATGAGGACTCTGACTCATCCATATCCTGGCCAAAACATGTCACTGTTTTTTTGTTGTTGTTGTTTTGGTTTTGGTTTTTAATAGTCATCCTAGAGGTTGTGAGGTATATCTCCCTGTGGTTCCCATTTGCAATTCCCTCAGAGCTAATTGGTGTTGAGAATGTATCTACATACATTCTGCCATTTACACTGCTTATTCGGGGAAAAAAAAAATCTATGAAGATCCTTTGTTCATTTTTTTAACTAGTATTGAGTTATAGGAGTTGTTTATATATTCAGGATACTAGACACTTATCAGATACATGATTTACAAAAGTTTTCTCCATTCTGTGGAGTGTAATTTTACTTTCTTAATGGTGGCCCTTGAATCCTCAAAGCTTTTCACTTTGGTGATGCCCAAATTTTTAAATTTTTTTTTCTTTGGTTACACAGGCTCCTGTTGTCATATCTAAGAAACTGCTACCTCATACAAGGTCCTAAGTATTTATGCCTATACTTTCTTCTAAGACTTTAACAGTTTTAACTCTTATATTTAGGGTTTTGATCTATTTGGAATTAATTCTGATATATGGTATGAGGTGGGGCCCAAATTCATTCTTTTGCATTTGGGTATGCAATGTCTCAGCACCATCTGTTGAAAAGACTATTTTCTCTAATGAATTTTCTTGGTACTCCTGTTAAAAATCAATTGGCGATAAATGTGAAGATTTACTGTTGGACTCTTAATTCTATTCTGTTGATGTATAAGACTACCCTTATGCTGTAGATTTATTATTACTGTAGCATTATCATTACACAATGCTTGGTGCAAATTTATAATAAGTTATTACCCTCAAGTCTTACAAATTTGCTAAATTCACTTACTAGTTTTAGTGGTTTTAGGTAAACTTTTTTGGATTTTCTTCATGTATGACTACCTCATCTACAACTAAATAGTTTTACTTCATCGTTCCAAACTGGATACATTTTATTTATTTTCTTACCTGGCTGTAATTTTAAGTAGAAACAACAAAAGTATATATCTTTGTTCTATTCTCAGACTTAGGGAGGTGATCATTCTTTCACCATTAAGTATGATTTTAGCTGTTTTTTGTAGACTTCCTTTTACATTTTGTGGATGTTCTATTTTTTAGTAGCTGAGAGCTTTTTTCTAAGATTTTATCTATTTTAGAGAGAGAGTGAGTGAGCAGGGGGGGAGCAGAGGGGGAGGGAGAAGGATAAGCAGACTCCATGGCCAGCGTGGAACCCAACAAGGGGCTCAATCTCACTGTACTGAGATCATGACCCCAACTAAAACAAAGAGTCAGATGCTTAACTGACTGAGCTACACAGGTGCCCCAGCTGAGAACTTTTTATAACAAACTGGGGTTAAATGTTATCAAAATAAGTCTGTTTTTAACAAACATAATATTTTGCTTTCTATGAACCAGGAACTGGTCTAAGATGCTTTAAAAAATAGCATCTGACTTAATCCTAATAATCCTATCTACATGAGTTACTATTGACTAATGAACTAAAGTCGATCCCATGGATAGATAGAGAAATAGGCATACAGAGGTTGAAGAGCTTGCCCTAAATCACATGGCTAGTAACTAGGAAAGGTAGGGTTTAAACCAAAAGAATCTAGCTCTATAATCTGTGGTGGTAACCACTATGACATGCTGCTCATCTTCCAGATATTCCTTGAAAAATAGTGCAGCCTAAATGAACACAGCAATACAGACTGGCTCTCCTCTGGCAACAGGAATATACAATTGGATAAAACTCAGATGGATTGACAGCCACTCCATGTATTAGACAAGACAGTGCAAGGGTAGATTTAAGTGAAACCACTGATGAAGACACGCATGAGTTCCAAAAAAGTTAACAATCCATTTTTCTGCATGTTTACTCAGTATTATTCCAAATAATCACTTAGCAATATATGTCTCCCTTACTGCTCTAATATACGGGCTTTTCACCAAAATTTCAAAAAATATTTTCCAACAGAAACAATGTCATGAATAAATGACTATGTACCCAGAAAAACACAAAGAAACGCCTCTGTAACTCATGGTGATGGTAGAGTACCTGAGACTGGCCTTTGGAATTAACCTGGTTGGCATCACAGTCCATCTCTCCCTCTTGCAAATGGCATAAAACGTGGATGGGTTATTTAACTTCTTGTTCTGTTGGTTTCCTCAACTATATAATTGTGATAATAGTATTACCTTCCTTATAGCATTACTGCAAACGTTTAATGGTAAAATCCATATAAAGTACTTTACACTACACTGCCTGATATATTCATTTAACACCAGTTAAGAATTATACTTTCGTTCATGTACCCTTAAAAGAATATATTTTTTGTGCTAATTCTGTGAAACCTACCTATCACATTTCTCAATTCTCAACTCACAATTCTCGATTCCAGACTCAGACATCAGGACCACATTTAACTTAAACAGTGGGGACTTCACTGGCAGAAGTTTTGGGTCAAGGTAAAAGTTTGGTTTACCAGAACTTTGCTGATTTTATCATTCTGTACATTCAAGAGATAATACTTCATGAGTCTGCTTGTTTCTACTGCTCCATCTTTGGTATAGGTACATCCTAAATCAAGTGCAAACCGTTTGCTATTGAAATTCTTTTTTTTTTTAACTTTAAATTAATTATGTTCTTTGTAATATTTTTAAAATTTAAATTCAATTAGCCAAGGTATAGTACATTAGTTTTTTATATAATGTTCAATGATTCATTAGTTAAATATAACACCCAGTGCTCGCCATATCAAGTACACTCTTTAATTCCTATCACCCAGTTATCCTATCCCCCCCCCCACTCACCTCCTTTTCTGCAACCTGCAGTTTGTTTCCTGGAGTCAAGAGTCTTATATGGCCTGTTTCCTTCAAAGACTTCTCCCCATTCAATTTTCCCTCCATTCCCCTATTGTCCTCTGCACTTTTCCTCATGTTTCCACACATGAGTGAAACCATATGATAATTGTGTTTCTCTGATTGACTTACTTCACTTAGCATAATACCCTCCAGCGCCAACCATGTCAATGTAAATGGCAGATATTCATTCTTTCTGATGGCTGAGTAATCTTCCATTGCATATATGAACCACATCTTCTTCATCCATTTTTCTGTTGAAGGATATCTCAGCTCCTTCCACAGTTTGGCTATTGTGAACATTGCTGCAATGACTATTAGGCTGCAGGTGCCCCTTCTTTTCACTACATCTGTATCGTGCGGTATATACCCAGTAGTGCAATTATTGGGTCATAAAGAAGCTCTATTTATACCATCCTGAAGAATCTCTATATTGTTTTCCAGAGTGGCTGTACCAGCCTGCATTCTCACCAACAAAGAGGGTTCCCCTTTCTCCACATCCTCACCAACATTTGTTATTCCCTGTCTTGCTAATGTTAGCCATTCAGACTGGGGTAAGGTGGTATCTCATTTTGGTTCCAATTTATATTTCCCGGATGGCAAGTGCTGGAGCATTTCTTCATGTGTCTATTGACCATTTGGATGTCTTCTTTGGAGAATTGTCTGTTCACGTCTTCTGCCCATTTCTTGACTAGATTATTCATTTTTATGGTGTTGAGTTTAAGAAGTTCTTTATAGATCTTAGATACTAGCCCTTTATCTGTAATGTCATTTGCAAATATCTTCTCCCATTCCCTACATTGCCTTCTAGTTTTGTTGACTGTTTCCTTTGCTGTGCAGAAGCATTTTATCTTGATGAAGTTGCAATAGTTCATTTTTGCTTTTGTTTCTCTTGCCTTTAGTGATGTGTCTTCAAAAAGTTGCTGTGACCAAAGTAAAAGAGGTTGCTGCCTGTGTTCTCCTCTAGGGCGTTGATGGGTTCCTGTCTCACATTTAGACCTTTCATCCACTTTGAGTCTATCTTTGTGTATGGTGGGAGAGAGGGTCCAGTTTCATTCTTCTGCATGTAGCTGTCCAATTTTCCCAGCACCATTTGTTGAAGAGACTGTCTTTTTCCCATTGTATATTCTTTCCTGCTTTGTCCAAGATTAGTTGACCATAAGGTTAAGGGTCCATTTCTGGGCTCTCTATTCTGTACCATTCGTCTGTGTGTGTGTTTTTGTGCCAGTATCATGTTGTCTTGATGATCACAGCTTTGTCATATAGCTTGAAGTCAGGCAGTGTGATGCCCCCAGCTTTGGTCTTCTTTTTCATCATTCCTCTGGTGATTCTGGGTCTTTTCTTATTCCATACAAATTTTAAGATTCTTTGTTCCAACCTACACATTCAATGCAATCCCTATTCAAAATACGATTGACATTTTTCACAGAGCTGGAACAATCCTAAAACTTATATGGAATTTACTATTGAAATTTTTAACAACAGAAATGTTAAAAACATTCACAAGATGTTCCCACTGAGTTATAATACACAGTGGGTTCTCTACTGGTCTCTAATATCACCTATAGCTTCTCACAGTTGAGCTCTATCAGTTTGATATGACTTGTGAATGGTATTCCAGGTTTGTGCCATAAAACCAAGAGGAAAAGCATGTTTTCACTTCAAAAAGAATCCTTAAAGAGCTGGCTAAGCTGTGGGGTATTTTTCCTCTCTCACATTTTTTTTTTCGTTTTATTTATATTTCAGTTTCCAGCAGCTACAAAACTGTATTCAAAATACTCAAAGTGTTAAATCTTCTACAAAGACCAGCTGTCTGCCCAACTGCAATTTTTTAAAATTCAGCTCCTTGGATTGGAGGGTAGCAGAGAAGGAAAAAAAACAAAACAAAACTGGGTGGAGGAGGTTGGATGACTACATATGAAGGTGAAAGTATTTGTTTCTATTATAAGAAAACTGCTAAACAGTTCAAAATACCACAATATATAAATCTAAAAACGCTTCCACATGTTATTTGTCTAATAAGGATGATGGAAAAATAAGAATTTCAATAACTTTGTATATTAGTCCAGCTATATTTTTCCAAATAAACCCTAAATTATATGCTAACAAATGTCTTTCCTGCCAAAACAATAATAAAAAAAAAAATGGCATGGGGGTGCCTAGGTGGCTCAGTCCTTAAGCACCTGCCTTCGGTTCAGGTCATGATTCCAGGGTCTTGGGATCCAGCCCTGCACTGGGCTCCCTGTTCAGCGGGAAGCCTGCTTCTCCCTCCAACTCTCCCCCTGCTTGTGCTCCCTCTCTCGCTGTCTTTCTCTCTGTCAAATAAATAAAATCTTTAAACAATTTTTTTTTTAAAAATGGCATGAAGACAAGAATCAGATTTTATTACAGAAAAATCTGAAGCAACCCTAAGGGACTTGGGATATGATAGAGTCTCATGCCATATAACTGGGATAAATATTAAGTCTCAGCCATCAGTTTCCAAAAAGAAATCTCATTTCAGCCTTAATTATGTCTACTCTCTTGGTACCATGATTATAAAAATTCAAGGAGAAAAATATTTAAGAATAAGTTGTCATTCACAAAAATGTTTCGGTCCCTTTGGAATGTACCATGGTTCACAATGATTTCTGGCTAGCACAATGATCACTTTGCTGTGTAAAATACCTAAGACTTCTCCTCCTCTCATCTCCACTTTATTAAGAAAATTGTGAAGTCAATTTTTTTTCCTCCCTGCTCCTATTAGGGTAACTAATAATGCTAATAAAGGATAATCTCTTATATAATCTCTTATATAATATATATGATATATATATGTGATATATATATATGATATACTATACTATACTATATAGTTACTACATATATACTATACTATCATATATATTACATAACTATCTTATATAATATATATATCATAGATTCTTATTTAAGATTCTTATAGACACTGACTTTAGAAAATAGTGACATTTTAGGAAATGCATGTTAATGAGGCTGATTTTTGCTTAAAATAAAGGAAATATAATTTGGTTCAAAATGTGTGTGATATACATGTGTGTATATGTGTATGTATGTATGTGTGTATCTATACATATGCATGTGTAAAAAAGGGACAGAGAAAGAGAGAGAATTGAGTTTGTACCCAAATATTACCGGCACACAATTAAATGCTCAAATGCTTCATGATTATTTTTGAATAATAAACTCCAGTGTATGAGAAGTGTAGCTGGTTCTCACAAACTCAGCAAGGAAAACTTTATTCAGACACCTATGGAGAGAACAGTATTACCCAGATGTGGCCCTGCATTATTCCTACCTGCTCAGATAAGCTGGCTCATTCTATTACCTGAAAGACCCAATCTTCTGTCAATCATGGACACTCCTGCCATCCTTGGGCAGTGGAAGTACATGTTTACTAATGGTCTATATGACACGGATGCCTGATAACCTCTCTTACTTCTCATCGCTCCCATCTATCCTGCCAGCTTCCTTACCCAACAATTGCTGTTCTATGGTTACACACCCCTTGTCATCAAGTCAACAAGTCCTGTCAATGCTGCTCACTCAGGGAGGGGAACTAGCAAGTCTCATTTTACCCGGATGCTCAGTTTTGAAGAGTAGAGCACCCAAAAGGCAAGTAATAGTATCTCTTGCATAAAAGACTCTCTGTTGCATCACTGCCTGAAATGTCTTCTCCCCCAGCAGAAATAGTGGTGGATAAACATGGGTGAACAGGATGGAATCATCTCCTGCCACATGGGTGAAGATGGGGAGGAACAGAAGTAGTAAAAGGTATTCAGAGGACAAGAACTTCCATTCTGCCATGCAAACTATCAGAACCTTATTTGGTCACCATGGATCACTGGAAAGAGCCACCAGAAGTTGTTCAGAGCAATTGTTTGTGGTCAGAAAGAGTTCTTCTCATCACCTGTCATCTCAATGAAGTATAAGGATACCTTCCAAGCTGTCTGCCATAGTTTTGTTCTCAGCTTGGTATTTGTAAATCTAGTACTCCCTGTGGTTTAAATGGCCAGAATCACCACAGTAATCTCCAAAATAAATGAGAAACAGATAGTTCAATACCACCAATGACACATATTTTATAAGAATGAGAACGAATTTTAAAAGAAACTGTGCATAAATAGTATAGAGCACTATATTTTTAAATCTATATAATATACACATAATCTGAGGACATTTCACTCTAAATAGCAGATTAATCTGGAATAATTCCCACCTTTTATCTCATACTGTATATCAAACTCGCTGTATACCTACATATCAACACTTCCTGTATTGCGGATATTTTCTTTTCTTGAATAATTATATTATCTAGCATTTGTCCTATTGACTTTGTTATTTGGACCTACCTCTTCTACAACTAACCAGGGTTTTCAAGGAATGGCATGTGTCAAGTACAACTCTTCAAGGCTTCTGGTCAACTCCCCAGTGAGAGTTGTCAAAAGCAGCTTCCATCAATAAATTTCTCTTGAGTTCACAAGTCAATGCTTGGTTCTCTCTCACTTGGAACATTTCATGAGAAGAACCCCTTTTCCTTTCTAATTTTCCCATTTTTCCCATCTTGTTTCACTTGGGACCAAAACAACTAATTCCTAAACAGAGATAATACCATTTCTCCACTGCAAGTCTTCTTAAATCACAGAATTTAATTTCAATCTCTTCTGTCTCAATGAAGCCTAAAAACTTTCTAACGAAAGCACTTGTCACTTACTAGGTTAACTATACATCTTGAACAGAACACTTTTTGTTTTTAATCTCCAAGAATCTGTCTGATGTAAAGAAGTATTTGCTGGTTTTTTGAAAGAATGTGATTAATGACAGATTCTACCATAGGACTGCACTGAAGGTTTAAATGGAGAAAAAGGGATAAATTGGTAGAAAGAAAAATGCTTAGATTATGCAAATAAGCTAAAGAATAATATAAAAGGATCAGCAATCAGTAAGTCAGTGTTTAATTAAAAATAAAAATTCATGAGGTCCTGGGCAAACATTAAAGTACAAAAAGCTAATATTTGTTCATAAAACCATCTCAATGAAAGTTGAATGCAGAATATTAAATTATTAGACTACTTATGAGTTAGAGCAAATGAGAGTTCATTTATTCATTTAAAAGTGGAAATGGGGAAAAGTGCTCTGAAGTGGACAACTATGCAGTAAATAAATGCCTTACAGAAGACCCATGGGTCAGTGAGAGGAAAGAATGACAGATTGTGTAAGATGATCTTCATTAGGATGACTGTCTCTTTGTAGATTTCACATCTGCAAAGACACTCCCCCAGTCCTCAGGCTAGCTGGTCTTACTCGTGGCCTTTAATACATAAATCCCTTCCTGTTAATTTCATGAGCACTATCCAGATACAAACCCCATCTCCTGTACCTGAATTCTGATTGGGGCTTCCTAGCTGATCTGTTCTTCATCTGTTTCCCCATCTGACACTTCCAGGGTAAAACCTGTCTGGTGATGGACCACCTTCTTTCCAAAATCCTCAAATTTTTTTGAATCCTGTGACGTTAAGTGGTGAAAATTTTACTTGGTGCAAAAGGCATTCAGTGAATTCAGAGCAGCCAACCTTGTCTCCAGGTTCCTCCTCCTCCCTATTATACTGTGGGGATCTACACATGGTCCTGCCCTCCTGTGTCATTCCCTCAGCATGGAACGAATGCCCTTTTAATCTCCTTTATCCCTATCTGAATTCTACTCATATATTACAGACTTCTCTAATCAAATGTCATCTCTTCCAGAGAACTTTTTTATTCCCTCTGTCTGCAGTTGAAAATTATTTCGGTCTTTTAAACCACAAGCTTCATTTTGGCATACCTCGAAATGACAAGCTGTAATTGACCAAGTACTGGGGATTTGCCTGGCTCTGGCACTTTCTGTACTGTATTTTATCTATGGCTTAGAGATGTCCAAAGGATCAAGCCCAGGGCTGTCACACAGCAATAACACACTGAATCATGGCTGAATGGAAGAGTTACACACAAATGTTGGGTGGTAACTTAATGGTAACTTAATGAGTAAGTGGTGATAACTTAATGAGCCATGCTTTGCACCTGATAACCATAGCTACTGAACTCACAGAATAATCACCAAAAAATACTATCAGTACCTTCCATGTGTTCCTTGAGAAATAATAAATTTATGCATATCAAGTGCTTAATGATAGAGGCTGCTTTTAGGCAAACAGGCTTCATCGACAGAATAGAGACAGGCTCATTGGAAGAAACACCCTGAAATATCCACAGGACCTAACTGACCGATGGACTACTTACAACCAGACATAGTACCCAAAACAGGGAAAATTCCGTATGTCACCATATTCTCCCACGCTCCTCCTTTCAAAACAGCCCCTACCCACTGCGTCTCACTGCAGACAGCCTCTCCTCTGCTGTCCAGCCCTCTACCTCCTTGCAGTGTATTCAATAAACTTTAATCCCCTTTGTTCCACAACCGGTGAATCTTTTGACTACCCATACCAACCAGCCTCCACCAATTGTTGCCCCATGTTTGGGGCCTCTCATCTGATCAGGATGGACACCCCATTTAGATGTGACATTTACCATAATGCCTAGTACATAATAAGTACTCAAAAATGTAAGCTATTGTTATTATTAGTAGTAACTGTCTTAGATTTTGTAATAATGGGTGTAGGTGTTAAAGCTTATGTCTCTCTTTACCTATTTTGCACATGCTCTCACTCAGTGGGTTTAAAATGCATATATACAGGGACCCCTGGGTGGTGCAGTCAGTTAAGCATCCGACCCTTGGCTTCAGATCAAGTCAGGATCTCAGGGTCCTGGGATCGAGACCCACATTGGGGTCCACACTCTGCATGGAGTCTGCTTGAGGTTCTCTTCCTCTCCTCTCCCTCTGCCCCTCCTTCTCACGCTCCTTTCTTCTTTCTAAAACAAATAAATCTTTTAGAAAAAAAATGCACCTGTATAAAATGTTAAGAGAAAAATAATGAGCAAGTGAGTAGTATGGATTAATGTTAGAACTTTGATAAGACACAGAATTTAGAGGCCCGATTTTCTAATTTAAAAGGGGGTTCATTTTTCACCATCTTTCCTAAAGTGGGCTGTCATGTCTAGAAATCTTTAACTATCTGATGGCTTCAAATGAAAATCCGTCAGTTTCCAGTGTTCTCTCCACTCCACTTCTCATGACTTTTGTGCTTCTGATTGTCCAGGTCTTGTATTGATAGCTTGCATTTTCTGATCTAATACCATGGGATAGAGGTGAGGAATTCCTCCCAGACCAGATGCAGATGAGCTCTTTCTTAAAAGTTCTTCCTTAAGAGTGAAAAGTCTTTCTTACCCAAATTTGCCCAAACTAAGAATTTTTCCTCACATATTTTCCTCGCCTCTCTCTCCCTCTGGTGGATAAGCTGGTTGTACCCTAAGCTTGAAGATCCAATGATTGGGAATTTCCCAATCATTGGGATCCAGTGATTGGGAATTTCCAAAAAGGGAAATAGTTTTCTCTTAAAGTGAACTTCTGTGAAGTATAGAAGCAGCATCTGGGCAAGACTAAGATGTCAGCATGCCAGGAATGGGATAGGATGGGATCAGATGGAAAGATGGAATACAATAAAATAGAATTAGAAGAAAGCAGGTTGACAGACAATGGCAAAACAGCTTTATTCTTACTAGATCCTGACTAGAGGAAAGTAATAAAAACTAGAATAGTAGCAACTCAATGACCTACTGCTGAGAAGTACACTATTGGGGTGACTGGGTGGCTCAGCTGGTTAAGCATTTTGATTTTGGCTCAGGTCATGATCTCAGGGTCGTGAGCATGAGCCCCATATAGGGTTTGTGCTGGGCATGAAGCATGCTTAAGATTTTCTCTCTCCCTCTGCCCTTCCCTGTACCCTGCCCCTCTCTCTCCCTCTCCAAAGATAAATAAATAAATAAATAAATAAATAAATAAATAAATAAAAGAGAAAGGAGGACACTATCTTCTCTCTTGGAACAGGCCCTTCATAGACATTATATCCTTTAAGAAACAAAATGAAATGTTATATTGCTTTAGTCAGTCCTTCTGTCTTCTAATACTCTGATCAGATCACTTTTGAAAAAGGGAAGAGATCATCCTACAAAAAATCTCGGTAGAGAGCGACGCCGCTTCAGAAGTATGCAATTATTCAACAATAAGCCAGACTCTTCAGGTCAGGGTGCCTCTAACATGAGGAATTTGCATCTAAAAGTGTCTATATGAATCAGTTGTTGATGGAGAGAATGTAATATTTACTCAGCTAAACTTGCTTTGCTCTCAAACATTTACTTTCCAGTTCTAATTCATCTGATAGCTCTAAAAGATAAGAGCTCTGAGCACTGTCTTTGTCAGGTGAGACGGTAACTGGGTAGGGAACATTTCATTCAAGGAATACAGGTAACTAAGTAAAAATAACCTATGTACCAAAGAGCTACCCATAAATACAATTTAAATGAAATGGCATATACACATTTGGGAAATATATATTTTTTGAAACAACACCTGTGGAGCATACTGGAGAAATTAGAAAATGTGTATTATCATTTAAAGTTGCTAAAGTTACATAATTTTAGTCATAACACCCTGGCCTCCTGGTGAACCACTTCCAAATACTTTGCAATTCAGTGTACAAGAGTACAAAAGTGAATGTATCATTGGGATGATTAATCCAACTTAAATGTTTCAGAGTGTGACAATCCAAAGCCAAAAGAGATTCACAGTTCTGAAATCTAGTTTCCCTTTCCCAGTGAAAATAGTTTCCTGTCTTCCATAAGGTTGTTTCGTACAATGCGATCAAGGTTAAATTTTCAATGACAGCTTTTTTTTTTTTTAAAGATTTATTTGTTTATTTGAGAGAGAGAAAGAGAAATAAATGAGAGGGGCCGAGGGAGACGGAGAATCTCAAGAGAACTTTGTGCTGAGGACAGAGCCTGATGGGGGGCTTGATCCCAGGACCCTGAGATCAGGACCTGAGCTGAAACCAAGAGCTGGATGCTTAACTCTCTATACCACCCTGCACCCCTCAATGGTAGTCTTTTAGAAATGTTTCTGTGAAGAGTTTAATCTTGTTTAGAGAGGTTAATTGTGAAACAACTTCCCAAAGATACAAAAAAGTTAATTTTGTTCTTTTATGTTCTTTTTGTTTTATTAGACCTAGAGAAGTATCTATACATGTACATACATATCTATTGGTGAAAGTATAGATTACATACTGAGAAATAGTAGACCAGGATCAAATACAGTGCTGATAAGGTACAAGGTGAAGATCGGGATTGTTACTTGTTCTAGATTCTATGTAGGGCAAATTTATTCTACAGAATGAAGCATGACTAAAAAGCAAAGATGTCTGGAAAACCAAGAATGAGTTTGCCTTGGTCAACTTGTCATATGATCTTGGAAGTTCACATGGGCACTGGACATTAGTTATCAACAGTAAAGCACCAAACTAGGAGGCAGAGGACAAATAAGCAAATTCTAGCAGTGTTTTTACGCACCTACTTGGGAAAGCTTGCACTGGGTGTGTGTGAGAGGTACCTGGATTTTTCCTACACTCATGGAATATACAACACAGTAAGTGAAAAAAAATGCACGAAACTAATTTTAATACAAAGAAAGAGAGCATAGAAAGGAGATATAAAACTTCATTTTTAATATAAAACACTACTAAGTTTTAATCAGAACACGGGCAAAAAATTTTAATTAAATCAAGTTGAAAAGGACAGAATAAAAGATATATTTGTATAATGATAGTTAAATAAAAAGTAGTTCCTTAATCTTCTCTATAGGGAAATGATAATCTGCATCACAATGAAACCAACACACATTCTTTAGGATTTAGAAATTCCAAGTTTGTTGTATCTTCTAAAGCAATAACTGTTGATGGGTTTAAGGTGACATGAGCACAAATACTCATTGTGGCCTTCTCTTTAATCAAAAGAAACAAGCAGTTTTATGATGGACATAATTTATCTCACCAGGAGTAATATTCAATGTCAATTTTGCTGACAACACCCTTATTTTATTTCAGGACATCTCCTCTTGCACAAATCCCAATGGTTGGGATCATTCCTGTTCAAGCTCTCTCTTTTTATCTCTAATGTTGAACAGAGTTATAAGAACCAAAAACAAATAAATAAGCTGGGGATCACTGACTCCAAAATAGCCTCTCTGAAAAGACAGTCAATTGTTCCAGCTGCCTCATCCCTCAGAGATGTATACATTCTGCTCTCATTGAGTCTGGTTTGGAAGGCTTCCAATAAATTATTTGAATAAACTGTCTTTCCTTAAATGCTGCCCAAATATGAATGCAGTCTTAGATGACCTATTTCTGATACAAGATTGATGTGAAAAAAAAAAAGCAAAGCCTTTCTGTATACCAGCAAGATATAATTTATATGGATGCCATTCTTAAATAAATAAAATTGATTTAAAAAAAAACTGCCTATAATTAAAGCTAACAAGTATATGAAAAAACCAAAAGAGTAAAATTATAAAACTTTACCTAAGGACATAAAATACAACTTAATTATCCAAAGTGACATAGTGTACTTGTATATGGAAAAATGAAATATGTTAAAAATGCCCATTTTCTATAAAATAATGCATAATATGATGTAATCCCAATTAAAATTTTAATAAATTTTAATTAAATAGGTTAAGCTTATTTTAAAGGAATATGGGAAAAATGTGTGATACAAGAGATAAAAATATTTTTAAATGGACAATTACAAGATACTTGGAAGGCAATGTACTAATATATATCAAGTCTGAGAAGTTTTAAGAGTGATTTTGTTGTAAAAATGTGTAAATATATTAATGGAAAATAATGGAAGGCCAATGAGCAGACTCACATATTTACAAAATTAATTTCATGATGCTTATACCATTGAAAGGTAATGAAACAAGGAGTTTCAATAAGGAGTTTTGGAAAAATTGGGGGAAAACAAAGTTACGTTTATCAACCATACCCTCAAAGAAATTCCAGGTATATTACCAAAACCAAAATATAAATTTGAAAGTAGAATAAAAAATACTTTTTAATGGACAGCATTTTTATTATCTTGATTTGAAAGCACCTTTCTACATAAAACAAAAAAAACAAAAAAACAAACCATGAAAACTGAAACGACACAAAACAAAACCCAGTACCCATAGAGGAAAAGATTGATAGTTTTTTCTATGTAAAAACTTTTTAAATTATTTCAAAATAAAATATACATCAGAAGCAAAATAAAGGAAGACAGATCTTGAAATATAGGTGAGAAACAGATTGAGGAAGGGATTGATTGCCGGGCTAAGCACAGTGAATTTTCATCTGTGAGCAACCAGGAACCATAAAAGGTTTTTGACAAGGAAAGTAGAATGATCAAAGATGCCTTTTAACAAAGGAATTTGTTCAGCCATATAAAGGATGAATTAGAACTGCAGTGGCTGGCCAGGTAGGGAAAAGAGTGCTATGCACACAGCTGTTCAGTTTGGAGTCAGAAAGATCAATTATAAAGTAGTAACAGTAACCTGGGCAAGAGATAGCCAAGGACCACTTTGGTAACTATGGAAAGGTGAGAATCATATCTCAGAATTTGAAAACTGAGAGGAGGTGAGAGAACTAATATTAACGTGTGTATTTATCAGAGATCTAATGGGCCCACAGGCACACAGAAACGTACAACGCTCAATCTGATCTCTCTGATGCCAACCCCATGTTTTTTCTATCCCTCTATATTCCAAGTTGCCTCAAAAATAATCTACCATTAGGTTAGGTGTGGCCACTCTTGGTCCAAACAAAAAATTTTCACGTCAGAGCATAAAACGGAATTTTCTGTGAGTGGGGTATGGACAGGAAAGGGTGAATTCAGCAGGTAGGCTTGCTCAAATGTAGCACCTTCCAAAGAAAGGCTTGTATTTAGGACAGGCCCATTACCAGCCACTGGAGATGGCCCTGGAACATTCTGCTGAATAAAAGTTTTTTTGTATGCCTCAGGCTTTGGGCCATGTAATATGAGTTTGATCAGAGGATTTATGATGAACACTTTTTTTTCCCCCCTTAGCTCTGAGGGCTGGTGACTGAGTACCTGAGATCAGTAACATGGCTGCTGCTGCATGTCTATGTCACTGATCCTCAGTAAAAACCTTGGATATCAAGACTTGAGTGAAATTCTCATCAAGACTTGAATAACACGCTTTGCTTGTGTGATCACACATTACTGTTGGGGAAATGAAGCCAGTTGCCCTGAAACTCCACTGGGAGGGAATACATGGAAGACAGTGCCTGGTTTCCCCTGGACTCTTCTCTCCACTGTGCCTTTTCTTTTTGCTGATTTAACACTGGAATCTTTCTCTGTAATCAAGTGTAATGATACACCTAACAGCTTTGCTGAGTCCTGTCTTTTCAGCAACCTTTTGAGCCTGAAGGTGGCCTTGGGGACCCTGATGCAGGGCAGTTGCCTCTGAAGGAATACAGTCTGATAAATACTGTTTTTTCCCTAGGATGGCTAGTGAAGGAAACTAAGTCATCTGAGAGAGAGAGAGAAGAAACAGAAGAGTACATTGCTTTGGAAGACAAGGGATGAGTGGAAGAATGGATGGATGGATGGATGGATGGATGGATGGATGGATGGACGGACGGACAGATGGATGGGAGAATGGGTAAATGGGAGGATGGGTAGATGGGTGGGTGAATGGATGTATGGATGAGTGTATGGATGGATGGAAAGAAAAAGATAGAAGACTATATTCAAAGTGGATAAAGAATGAACTTAGGGACACTCAGGTCAGTTGGTGAAGCCTACAGCCCCAGATCTCAGGGTCGTGGTTTTGAGCTGCATATTGGATGCACAGATTACTTAAAAATAACATCTTTAAAAAATGAAATTAGCTTGCATGAGGGTATATGAAAATCAGTTATAACCATGAAGAAAAGAGTTTCAGTAGAATGAGTACAAGAAGTCGTAAAAGGGTTTAAGAGTCAAGTAGGAGATGAAGAAACAGGCCTTCAGTATAGACTATTTTCACACAAGTTGGGGAGACAAGGGGGAAAAGCCAGAGTTAAACTCAGTCACAGGGATATGTTTCACTTATGTGTTTTAAATAGGATGTTACTAGGACATGTGAGTTCAATCACAAGACTTAAATTCAATTTCAGCTCTGCCACGTATTGTCTATGTAATTAACACTTGTCACATCATTTTCTCTGGGCCCTGGTTAGCTCACCTTTAATGAAAGGCTCTAAACCTATTTATATTTGCTTTCCCATGGGGTTATTGTGAGGATCAAAGAGTAAGTTTATTTTAATGAAAATATTTTTGAAAAGTCCAAAAGAATGCTTATAATGCATTATTTTTATCTCTATTTTACACATAAAGAGAAAATATAATTAAGCAACATGATTTTTTAAATAATCTATAATACCCTTATACTCTCTTGTTTTGGTTAGTGGGTATTTGAAGAGTACATGCAGTAATGTATAAAAAAAAAAGTATCACTGTGAGGGTAGAGCTCTACCATTGCTTGTAAATTCTAGACTTACTGAAAAAAAAATCACATTGTTGAGCTTTTTCATCTTGTATTATTTTATTAATAAACAAAGAATAATTGCAATTTAGGTTAGAAATGAATATCGAATACCCCCCTCCTGTGTGGGGGAGAGCTACTCTTTACCCGTCTAATAAGAATATTAATGTTAATTAATTAATTAATATTAATGCTAAGAAGATTAATTTGATATGGTCATTTTTGAGAAACTGGAAAGTCTGTAATCTGATTTTCCATCTTGATCAATGCATTTAGCACATAATCTGAATCATGATATTAAAAATAATTATGTTGTGTATGAAATTTTCAAACATATGCCAACAAGTTTAAATACTTTTTTTTTTTTTTTCTGAAAAATATGCAGTTGATCTACATAACACAGGTGAGTGAATTTTTACGACAAAGTCTGTTCTCATACCTCTATGGTACATGCCTTCTCTGAAATGTCCTGGTCTCATGAACTCTGTCACCTCCTGATCTATAGAGAAGAATACTGGTATCAAGACAACAGATTACTGAAATCAGGATCTGCCATCTGGATTCAAGGAGAACAAGGTCTAAACACTTACATGTTGTTTACTCAGAAGCTTTATAAAACAAATGGGTCAATTTCAACCTGGCCTCATTTATGGAGAGTTTCTCTTTCGTAGTCAATGTTACAATAAAAATGCTACACTTCTCAAGTCTCTTCAGTCTGCCTTGTTGTTGCTAATAAAGTAGATGTTGAGAGTGGTAACAGAGAAAAGCCAATCAACAGGGTTCTGGGCAGACAGTTCCACAGTCAAGAAGGATGTTGTATGTAACTATGTAACTAGGTGGCAGCTGTGTTTCCTCCTCCTTACATTCTGATACAGTCTTCAAGAGAAGTAGCCCTTTAAGAGACCAGAGTTAAAAGATATGCTCAGACTAAAAGAAAGGGGAGCTGTCAACATTTGTGGTGTCAAGAACAAATGATAGCACAAGAATAAATGCAAGGTCAAAACGTGTTATCTTTTGGGGCTCCTGGGTGGCTCAGTGGGTTAAAGCCTCTGCCTTCGGCTCAGGCCATGATCCCAGGGTCCTGGGATTGAGCCCGGAATCAGGCTCTCTGCTCAGTGGGGAGCCTGCTTCCTCCTCTCTCTCTGCCTGCCTCTCTGCCTACTTCTCTGTCAAATAAATAAAATCTTTAAAAAAAATGTTATCTTTTCACTGGCTCTTGTGGGCTGTGCCACATGTTTTCTCACTGAGAGAACAATTACTGAGCACTTTTAAAAAAATCTCTTGCCCAGATCCTAAAAAGTGAAGTGCACAAATGCACATGAATAGGACACCTGTCTTTTTAAAATATATGGTCAGTTGCTTATTTAACATTAACAAACTGATTGTTCCCAAACTCGTACATAGAGTAAATTTTGCTAGAGCTAAAGGGTCTGGTTCACAGATGTGGCCTTTAGAATCATTCATTTGGAAACCGTTTTTAGTTCCCAACAAGAAAACAAGATAATCTGGCAGTCAAAGATACTTTTCGACTTAAAAAAAAAAAAAAAATTCAAGTGTGTATTCACAGTACCATCCTAAAGGAGAGAGGAGTCTCAAAAAAGGCAGGTTTTTAAATCCTGTTGGGAGTTTTGACATAAACCAACTGTACACTGTAAATTAAATACACAGCATCTGCCTATAGTTTTCTGCTTTTAGGGAACTGCTAGCTGTTGATGAACAATTATTACATTGGCGACAACTAACAAGTGTTTCCTTGCTATTTTAAAACTCATGTATCTAGTTTAAAGCTATTTCTTCCACCCTCCTTTCTCCTATTCCTCCCCTCTCCCTTCCACCCATCTATCCTTTGGAATGGGAAGATGGAACATACCAACTGAGAACTTTTATGTTAAAAATGGCAGATGACAATAAAATCGCTGATACCTGCTAATGTCCTGGTGTGATTAAATAAAAAGAGAAATTGTTTTTTGTTTCCTTGGGTTTTGTTTTTTTGTTTGTTTGGTTGGTTGGTTGGTTTAATAACAGCAGTCCAAACAGACTGGAAAGACTGGTCGGTCAATTAATTATATATTTGGATTATCCTTTAAAGGTATGAGTTTATTTAACCTTTATTTGTAAACAATCCTCATGACTGCAGTCAGCTAATGAAGATGAGTACACTGTCACACTAAGCTTCCAAAAACATAGGGCACTTATTATTTATTTCTGATAAGACATCCACTAAATCTCGAAACACTGCCTCTCGGTTTATGAATAGCTCTATGTTCCTGTCAAAATAAAACATAAATTAATGTGTGGAAGGAGGGGAATAGCAACAAGAGTACACAGAGATGATTGGATTTTGAAGTCTGTGATTATTTTCTTACTATCGCCTTCAACCCCCCACCAGAATCAATAGGCTGCCAAGTGTATTGTAGTTTTATCATATGCCAATTAAGTCAGACTAGATTTCTCCTCCACAGAACCACAGCTTTCTAGAAGATCGGAGAATTGGATACTCGTCTTATTGGATAGTCATCTATCCGAGCACTGGGGAAAGTCTTATAAAGACGGGCCAATGTTAAAGGCCAACTGTCCAAGGACATCATAGACAAAGCTATACCCAATCATCACTGGTTCCAGGAAGTCCTTGCTGTTTTTCCATCTTAACAGCATTACCATAGTGCCTGAAGTGATGGAATAACAGAATCTATTTGATCACAAATGATACAATGAACTATCTCAGCAAATGTGCAAAGGATCACTAGACATTCTCCAAAATGTGCTCTGACCTTACACAGTAATAGAGTTGTTGCCTTGGAGCCACTAGCCAGACAGGGACTGACTACATTTCCCAGTGGACTCTGCAGTTAGGTATAGTCATGTGACTAGTTTCCATCACAGGAATGGGTACAGAAGAACTTGATACCACTTCTGGACTGAAGCCTTTTCAAAGGTGTTGAAGTGCCCCAACCCACTTTTCCCCCTTTGGCTCCCTGGAATATTGATGGGAAGAGTGACCTCAGAAGGAAATCTGCTGAAGATGACAAAGCCAATTTTGGCCTGGGTTCCTGAATGAGGGTGGCAAACCGTTCTACCTGTCATACCATAATGGACAACTACACAAGAGAGAAAGAAACCAAGTCACTGAATATTTCAGGTCTTTTTGTTATAGCAACTAGCATTACACTTACTAAAACTTCAAGAAAGTAGATTGTTTAGAATCTGGAAATGCTGACAGCATCTAACACTGACGAGGATGTGAAGGGACAGGTATTCACCTTCATTGCTGGTGGGAATGCAAAGCGATACAGTAACTTTGGAAGGCAGTTTGGCAGTTTCTTAAAAAACTAAACATTCTCTTACCCTACAATCCAGTAATAGTTCTCCTTTCTATTTACCCAAATGAACTGAAGACTTGTATCCAGAGAAAAACCTGCACACTGATGTTTATAGCAGCTGTATTCATAAATATCAAAATTTATACATTTTAGTTAACATTAACCATCAATGATCACCAGTTACAGTAAATGTACCTTATTAAAACGAGATATAAGTGAGAGGGAAAACAGTGGGAGTAGGAAAGGATTTGGGAGTATATGGGAACTCTATACTTTGTGCCCATTTTTCCCCTAAACATAAAAATGATCTTTAAAAAGTTCATTCCTTAGGAGTCTCTTCTTCCTTTCATGATGGAAAGGAAGAAGAGACTCCTAAGGAATGAACTTTTTAAAGTTCATCTGTATTCCCATATATACACTCATACACAACAGAGGACTTGCTTATGAGATGAGAAGTGTAACTAAGGAACTTAAACTTACAGAAAAAAAAATATGGAAATGGAACAAGGCGAATAGGAAAGGAGAGGCAGTGGAAGTATTGCAGAGAGCGGGGGGAATACAGGACACATTTATGCTGATGCAGAAAAAAAGAGTTGGGGTAAGATGTTTATGGTTGTCATCTTGTTCTAGCTGTTATCACCTGCTCTTCCGTCAGAGTGAGAAACTCCACTGTGATAGCATACCTCCAAGATCATCAGACTTCTCATTGGATCTTTTCAACTGCAATCACTTAAGACCTACACCTGAATCCTAAACAACATCAGAAACAATTTTACCAAAGCAATATTTAAATAATATTTTCCAAACTTGATTGTTTACGGTACAGGTACTTCTACTTTTTTTCTATAATTTAATAATCCTTACTTTAAAGATATGGAATGGCAACTCAGAGAGTAAAATAACTTGCACAAAGTTAACCCCCAAGTTCAGAACTTGCATTTGAACCCCAGTAACTTGACCCCTGAATCCATAATCCCATCCAATACCCCAGTTTGCGTGCTGGACTCTGGCATCTGTGTGTTGCTAACAATCATGACTGAGTTTCTGGCAAACTCCTGCTTAGCAATCCAATTTCTACTTTATTTAGCATCTCTCTGGAAACCCTGAGTTTGACGTCAGCCTCCCCTGTCATTTGTGCATCTTTCCTCTTGTACAAGGCTAATCACCTTGGTCCTCTTTCCAAAAGATCACTTGCCTAGCCAGATCCACTACGCCAAAGCCTTGTACTTCAGTGACAGGACCAGTAACCAAGCAGAATCTCTGAGTTATCGATCTCTGTTTGAACCAAGCTTTGCCTTAATTTAGAGCTTACAAATAATTCTCTTCGGAAATAATTTCGCCAGATGGTCTGTGCTCTCTCTCCCACACCACTAGACCCTCATCAGACATTCCAGCATTTCTTACAGCTATCTCCATGTTCATTATTGTGCCTGATCTTGGATATTGTGGAATCCATTATAAGGTATCAAACCCAAGGATTGGAAAGGAAATGAAATTATCACTTAGACAAACAATGGCTTTCTGGGGGCCAAATTACAGAGCAAAAGTTGTCTAAAAAACACAAAAAAGCTCTTAATGAGGCACCAAATAACAAAGAAATGCTTATGGAAGATGAGAGAGGAGTGTTTACTTTGGGGAATTCAGCACCCTAATAATAAAGTAAACTTTTTAGCTCTGGACCCAGATTTTTAGATATATATATCATCCACTGTTCCCGTGGTTCAGCCTGCTCAAAGCCCTGGAGTTGGTCCTGGATGACTTATGTGGTCTTTTGTTTTGTTTTGTTTCTGTTTTTTTGTTTTTCAGATTTGTATCTTCCTGTTCAGTTAGTTTTTAATCTTTTTTGTCTCTAAAGATCTTATTTATTTGATAGAGAGAGAGAGAGGAAGAGAGAGCAAATATAAGCAGGGGAGCAGCAGGCAAAGGGAGAGGGAGAAGCAAGCTCCCCACCAAGCAGGGAACCCAACATGGCGCTCGATCCCAGGACCCTGGGATAATGACCTGAGCCAAAGGCAGATGCTTAACCACCTGAGCCACCCAGGCATCCCAGTTTTTAATCTACACAGATGAATTTTTATACTCTTTTTATTAATTCCTCTGATTATTAAGTGATTTTTAAGAGTGCCTGGAGTAGACAAGTTTTTTCCCTGATATGCGTCAGCAAAAACACTGCTTGAGCAGGTAACAAGACTTATATAGAAAGTATTATTTTCAGCAAAAGAACTTAAAAGAAATACAACAAATAGGAATTCTCAAAATCATATAAAGTTAAAATTACACTGCTGGAGTTTCAGTGTATCAAAATAACCTCAGACAATAGAGAAAAAAAAAGGCTATGTAAAATTTCCTACCACAAAAGGACCTCAATAAATGGTACCTACATTTAAGTCAGGAATCTAAGATCTAGAGTTTTATGACTTTTTTTTTTTTTTAAGTGTAGTTGTGAGGTTGGGTTATTTTCAATGTTTCCCATCATAAAGACTTTTCATAACACTGGAGCTTTGTAAGAATAAGTATGATTGCTCCCAAAATGCACTGATGGTATTCATTGATATTAATCCAGCCACTATGAATGTGCACTGATTCACTTTGATGTGCAAACTATCCTGTGAGTTCCTGACCAGGGGCATCCAAAGAGAATGTTAGTTCAAAGACAATATGGGCACAAAATGGTGGCTAATAAACTAGTGCCTGCATGAACCAGAAATAGAGTCCTGATTTAATGGAATAAGCACAATAAGTAGCATCTGAAATTTAGCAAATCACTTCACTTGGCATAGAATTTCCTCCAGAACAAATGTTAAAAAGGAACATCAACTTTGGTGTCTACTTTGTATGTTCTGAGACACAATTTCCAACGTGATGGCAGGGGGTAAGGGTAGTGTTCTCTCATCTTAACGAATAATTCTTGGACAGCAGCAATTCTGACACCATCTTCTTGGAGATAGCATCAGATTGCACGGGTAAGGGTTAAGGGTTCAGTCCTGCAAGACTATATGCACCCTGACCCCAACCCCCTTCAGTTGCTAGATTTGCAGTTTATTTTGAAGAAGAAAATTCAGAAATGACCAGATGGTCAAGATGCATAAGGCGGGGTATGGGTAAAGGGATCCAAGTTTCCATACCTTTTCTAGGAGTGCCTGTCCCTGATCTCCATGTAGTCACCAACCCAAAAGCTCTGCAAACCCAATTCCTTTTGGGGTTTTATGGAGGCTTCATTATATAGGCAAGATTCATTAAATTATTGCCTATTAATGACTGATTCAACTTGCAGCCCTTCTCCTCTCTTTGGAGGTGGGAGAGGGGTGGGTAGGACTGAAACTAATCAAGTGGTTGGCTTCTATGGCAACCAAGCCCCCATTCTCAGGTGCTTTTCAAAAGTCACCTCATTGACATAACAAAAGACACCTTTATCACTCTCAGTGCTTAGAAAATTCCAAGGGTTTGGGGATCTGTGAGCCTGGAAACACAAAGAAGACAAAATATATATGGAGACTTATTTCAGCCGTATGAGTGGCCACATATATATTTCTTCTACATCATACTATTGCACTGTGGTTCTTCGCTGGATCAGGAAAAGGTAATTTGAGCTAACCTTAAAACACCGTTATGTTGCTGATGTGGCAATAGTAGTTTAACTTTGAGTATCTGCTTGCCACAACTGAGTAAATTCTTAGCTTAAGCCCCTATAGATGGGGTGCCTGGGTGGCTCAATGGGTTAAGCCTCTGCCTTGGGCTCAGTTCATGATCTCAGGGTCCTGGGATAGAGCCCCACATTGGGCTCTCTGCTCAGCGGGGAGCCTGCTTCCCCCTCTCTCTCTGCCTGCCTCTCTGCCTGCTTGTGATCTCTGTCAAATAAATAAATAAAATCTTTTTGAAATAAATAAACCCCTATAGATCAATTACTCCTGATTCCTCAGTCCTGCAAGTGTTCATCACATGATTTTTATCAATGAGCCAATTAACAATATTTACATAGACAAGTGTTATTAGGGATTTTCCCATTCAGAGGATAAACATGAATACATTCTAGATAAAGTGAGCTACAGAGAAATGTCACAGCCATGGGTCAGGCTCACCTTCCTATATGCCAAGAGACTTCAAATTCAACCCCTTCAGAATTTAAGAGAACCAGGGTTGAAGCCCAAGAATGAGAGTTTAGGAAGCATGTGAGGCCCCTAAAAATGTCTGAAAGAGACATCTGAAATACATTTTCTCACTACATAAAAGAAACATTTCATCTTCTCTGAGGGAGGAGTACAAACATCTTTCTGTTTTGAAAAGGGAAACTTATTACTGATTTCCATAAGCTGACACACTCTCAGTTGATTTCGAGCGTAATGATTTTTTTCCCAGAATTTTCAAAGGAAGAATAAATTTTGTACCTGTGTTTGTTCACACAAGCAAATATGCTGTGTAACAGATAACCAATGACTATTAAGTATTTGCTGGTTTTCTGGCCCTGGTTATTAATAACTATGGTTTCCTCTCATAATAATTCCTTGAGGAATCATAATAAAGGCATAATTTCTAGTCCAGCACACAGATGTTCTAAGAAAGTACACTAAACATAATTTCCATGTACACTGTATGAAATGTTTATCTGTGGCACTACAGAAATGGCCAAGACCCAGGTTACTGATTCTTTGCTTCACTGCCCTTAATGCAAGTCATCCACCAAAGTAATGAGGTAGACAACAGAAAACTTAATATTAACATGGTATGGCCCATTCAAATCTTTTTCTCACAAAGGAAAAAAAAATGTTTTTGTGGTTTTACTTAAACTAATACCACCTCCTCAGAGATATCATTCTTTGGGTTCACGTATGTTAAACTAGACTACTGTGATAGAAAAAACAATCTTACATTATCCAACATCAACCTTAGCCTCAAGCGAAACAATAAAGCCTCTACTTGGTAAGCCAAGCTGCTTTTACAAAACGCAGCAGTTAAATTCTTTGGAAACAATTGATTTTTATTGCACTCCATAGTCAAAGGGTCTGAGTAAATTTAAAGATTATCTGCAGTATGCATTCTTAGAGGAAAACTGATTTGCTGATTAAAGGTGGTTCTGAAATTCTGGAAATGGATCTCACCATTTAAAATCATCAGTAAAAAGAAACTTCTGTGCATTTTCAATGCTGATCACAGCAAAAAAAAAAAAAAAAACTGATCATGATAAAAGTGATTTTGTAGCAACACAAATATATGAATTGTTAAAGAAAAATATGGATATGGAATTAACTGAAATATTAGAAAAGAGAATTTTTTTCCCCTGATCGTTGTGTTTGTGCCCTTGACTCTTCTGTAGTTTGCCAAGTGCTGCATGTTTGTGTCACACTTAATTTCCCTCTTTTTCCTGTAAAGAACTTTCCTGTGTGTGGGGAGAAGGCATAGCTTCCACACTCCAAGAAAAACCCCATTTCTGACTCTAATATACCAATTTTACTTCCTGTCTACTACAGCTTAAGACGAGGCAAGGCCTTTAATGAATTGTTTCTTTTCTAAAAGGCAGTATCTGCTATGCTGACACTTCAGAAAACAGCTTCTGGTACATTAGTGGGTCCTTAACCCTGAACTCAAAAAATAAACTTCTGATCTGAAAGTGACCTACCTGCCCAGAGGAACTGTGATCCTTGATAAGATGCTATGTGGTTGTCCAAGGCTATCTTGTGCCCCCTCTTAAATGCCACTCAGGAATTTCTATGCAAAATTCAGAATAAAATTTGGGTTTTTTTTTTTAAATCCCACTATTAATTTAATAATGTAAACCTGCTACTATTCCTGCTGCTCTCTAATACCATTCAACACAGTGCCTTTTCCCAAGTTACTGTAGTTCATTAGCTGAATAAAAGCAGCTCTACTGGTATAATTTTTTTTTAGATACATTCACCTTTCTCAAGGAGCAAATGAAAAGGGCAAGGCATGACAATTTCTCATTTTATAATGGGAAATTTATTCAAGACTTTTTCCCCCATTCATCACAGAAGACACATTACAATTAAATGCTTTCATTTGCACATAAGTAGCCTACAAACACTTTTTTTAAAAAATTCCCCAGGTAGTTACAGTGTGTTTCTCTCTAGTCATTTTATGTTGCCTTTTTTACTCTCTACACCTATTAAGCATTCTGACTCAAAACCTGCCTTAAGAGCATCAGTAATGACAAAAGATCTGAGGCAGAATGATTTGCATTATATCCTGAACAGGTAAGCAAAATCAAAGGAGGAAAAGAAGCCAAATGATCAAAAACAAACTATATTTTCAACTCCCCGATTATCAATGAATAACTATTTTTTATGACAAGGTCATAATAGGAAACAAAAAGTTATGGGAAAGAAGTCTATTTCTAAATGATCTATTAGGTCTTTAACTGAAAGTGACATATTCATTTTCCTTAGAACTGAGAAATCATATCACCTAAATATTTAGGAAACCCATATACACACATTCCATTTTATTATATTCCTTGCCCTTTCATTTATGCAGATCTGGTTGGGTTTGCTTCTGGAATCAAAAGAAAATTGTCATGATATTTTTCATAATGCTAGTAATCAGTATCTTTGTAGTTGCCTCTTTGAGGTCTAGAGCAAAATATAATTCTTTCTCAATTTATTTCACTCTGTAGAAAAAATATTTCAATTTTACCACTCAGTTTCCCAAGTTGAATTAGAGTCCAAATCACTATGAAATATAAAGAAGTAGGCTGAAAACTTAGGAATGTGGGGTCTAATGCAAGTCTCTTTAACCTTGAATGAGGCTAATAACTTCCTTGGGTTCTCCTATTTGGAAAAGCTTTATGTAAATATGCGTATGGTCTTTACTATGTATTTATCTATGAAGTTAGAATGTTGAACTAAATGACCCTTGATGTTATTTCTATCATAAAAGTCTATGAGCATTTATTGAAATATTGACTACTATTTTCCATTATTTCAATTAATTTCAAACATAAGCAGACACAAGAAAAATTACCTTAATACAAATCACTAAATAGACAATATATTCCGTATCACAGACAATATTCTGAATATTAATATTCAACCTGAGTACAGAATCTGATTTGAATTTCTTCTTGATTATAAGAAGATGAAGGTTATTTCCATAGGTCATTTGAAAGGTAATTTTCCCTAGATTTTCATTAAGGGCATGAATTTCACTTATGGTTTGAACTCAAGGTCAACTCTCTGAAAGTAATGAGTAGAAAAACAGATTTTAAAAAATATATCTTTGAATTCTGAATTTTATAAAGTTAAGTTTTCTAGTTGGCTGTCCCTTATTTTTTAACTGAACCTATACCATCTGATCGGTGATTTGCAAACTTTTTGAAAACTATAACAGCCTTTTCCTTAAAAAATACTCAAGTTAGGGGCGCCTGGGTGGCTCAGTGGATTAAAAAATACTCAAGTTATGTTAAAAAAATAGTAATGGAATGTATGTGATAGATGGCTAAACACCCCAGACAGATTTACAATCAAACGTCCCCAAAATCTTGTGCAAAGTTCATGAATACATAAGGAGTCAGTGTTAAGTGAAGGAGGACTTCCGTAGAGAAAGATCGTTCATAGTGCCTTGCCTATAATCTCCCTCCTTGTGGAGGATATCATGGCAATACACTTCCTGGCCGTTCATTTTAAGGTAAGCTATGAAAACTTCAGGAGAATAATTGAGAGATCTTGGTCTTGTATATTCTGAAATTTTGAGGGGAACAAGAAAAAAGTCTGACTATCATATATGAAAACTAAAGCAACTAAGAATTTGCATCTGACTCTCAAAACAGAAAATCTAAACAAGAAGACAGGAGCTGACCATTGCCCCCAGTGACTGAGCCAGGAGCTTACGCTCTATATTGCAATCCATTTGCTCCCGCATTGGTGTCAGTTTGGAGTTAGTCTGAGGAAGGCATGTAAGTTTCCCATTGGAGAGACTGAAGGCCAGAGGATGAGTAAAACAGCCAAACATCTCAGTAGCAACAACCTAGATGTTAACCACCAAACACCAAGAGCTGGGCAATTAACTCAAAAATAACACAGGGTATTGAGTCAAATATAGTGCCAGCCATCTCAAGAGTCCTACAAGAGGACTATGAATATAGTCTATGAATATAACCCCCCAAAAATCTATGAATATAACCCCAAAAAAGTTGGGTTTACTTTCCATCAAGGCAGCTAAGCACTTCAGCTTTAACCATCTTGGAAACCAAATTTAGTGGTTTCATCAGTATGTTAAATGTTACATTCTAAAAATTAAAAGCAATGGTGTTTGCAATTTGATATGGTCTTAGGACTGACCTATTTATTATCTGAAAGAGAGGAGAAGTCATCAGATCAGCTAGAGTTGCCATCTAGGGGCAAGGGAAGGGAATTATCCCATTGAATCAAACTTACAGACAATGGAAGATAAAAAATAAAATTACATTTTAACTATTTATGAGCCAACTGTCCAGGGCCCTGCCAAATGGCCACCTCTTGATACACTTCAAAACAAAACAAAACAAAACAACCCCACAAAACTCTGCCTTCGATCACAGATGATTTGAAAGCCACTTTGTGTATCATAGTTACAAGGAACAACATTCTAAATATCCAAAGTTAATCAAATTTACCCGTATATGAATATTTAAGAAAAAATACCCCCAACAATGAATTTTTAAATCAAAGTATAAATTCAACAGTTACAGTAAAATTTGTGCATATGGACTTGAACAGAATTTCTAGATACTCCCAAAGTTTGGAACCAAAAACCTTTCCCATGACTTAAAAGTATGGTATAGAAGAAGAATACCCCCAAAACAGTCCACTTAGCCCCAACAAAATCAGGTACAAGGAAAAACCTCTTAAAAGGCAAAAACCTTGACTCTGAGATGGATGGAAGGTAAAAACATGGATTTGTGGTGAGAAAATATACTACAGACAAACCGAAGAAAGGATACTGCTTCCAACCAGAAACAAAACAAAATCAAACCACGGAAAGCTCACAGATTATTTCAGATAGAGAATGGTCTGTGGACTTGCACTTATGAAACTGTCTTCATTAGTCTCGAATGTGATATATTTCATTCTATTTAAATAAGACAAGGAACCATCTGAACTAACAGACAAGAATATTTTAAGCAACAAAGAAGAATCTACATAGAAGGAAACACCATGAACTCAAGTTCTGGTTTATCTTTGGTCTTCTCAAATATTTTTAAACACATTCAGGAAGTAATTGATGGAAATAAATGAGAAATTAAGATTTGTTATTTTGTGTTTAACTGTATATATATATTTATCAAAAAATTTCCCCAGAAATCTTTAGCTATAGAGATCATCCTTAACTGTATTAAGAGTTAGTGAAATTAAGCCAATAACACAATAAATAGACTCTGCACTGCACTTCACATTCATAAAGAGATAAATAATATATTTTAATTGATTTTAAACAATAAAGACTGAGGTTTCTCAGTACAAAATAAAGTGTTATATATTAAACCAAATTGAGACTCATTACCTTTTCTTTTTAAATGTAATCTTGATGTGATTTCTATTTTTTTTCCCAAAACACTTGTAAATGGAATAAAGAAAAAAGAGAAAAGGGAAAAAAAATCAAGTCAAGAGAATAAAGCAAAAAGGAAATCTCCAACAAATGGCTTTGTGATCTGTTTGAAAACAAATTCACTGAAAATATGATTAGCTATTGAGAGCTTTGATTAAACAAGATATAATTAAGAAGAGATTAAGGTTAAAAAGCTTGTAATGACAGAACTGGAAGTCAAAGTAACACCAATTACTTATGTGTGAACTTAGACTCTATGCAACCTAGCTTGTAAGCTCAATGAAAATGAAGTCAAGACCAACATCTGGTAAAATGTTAACAACCACATAAATGTTAGCATCTCAGCTAGCAAAATTGATTTAGCCCCTTCACTAAATAAACTGCTACACAGAAAACCCACACACACAAACACACAAATGTGCATATGCATATACATACTCATGCAAAAGAGAAATGTCCTGGAATGATCACTGTACGCCTTTAGGAAAGGGACTTCACCAGTATTTAGGTAGTTTGCGTTCAGCAGGAGCACTTCATTTCTTCATTAAATCTTACCCTATATTTATTTTAATTCCTTATTTATGGAAGAAAGCAATATTCAGGTAGTTCCAATTCATTTACACTTAACCTCATCAAAATGTTGCTTGAACTATTCTTCTAAATATGTAAGAAAGTGAGAGTGTTCTCTAACTTTTTTTTTTTTTTAAATAGTTGAAAACTACATTTCAGAATCAGAAAGCAAACTTGACTCTCTGAAGATTTGCACTCAGGTCTAAATTGAGCTATAAGGCCATTTAAAGGGAATATCTATTTTTCTAGGGCATTATCACTGTTAAAGAAAATATTCTCCATTAGGTTAACCAAGGACAATGCATACTTTAAAAATGTTGGAACAAATATTGAGACTATAGATTTAATGGTTTACCAAAGAGGTTGCAATCTAGCTGGTAAATTACATGCATTTTAAATCGGCAAAATATTTGGGTATCATGCACACTGATGAGCTCAGAGCTCCTGTGGAGATGCTGCAATCTGTTATGCAACACTGAGCTGGTATTTGCAGGGGACTTTTCTTCCTCCTTTTTAAAAAATGTTAATTTTACAAACCCAAAGAGCCCTGAATCCCAACACTTAAGTACATAAAAATAATGACTCTGTTTACAACTTTTAGCTATGAATTTCTAAATAAAATTCTAATGCATCTGTTTTGTAAAGGATATAAAGGTGTTTCCATTATTTTATGCTTATTAAGTTGCAATAGCAAGCATCAAATGCTACAGGGCAGTAGCACAGCTGACTGTGCTAAGCCATTAAGTAATTATTTCTGGTACAGAATATGTTTAAGAAAATTTTTTCCTTCCAGACTTATCTGTCTTTCAGAACATGTCGACTCTGAGGTGGACAGACTGGTATGCCAAATTCATTTCCAGACATAATTTCTTTGGCCTCCAGGATGATAAAATACTTTGTTGGTTGCTTACATTTAAAAATAGAGAGATTCTCCAAAAAATTTTTTTAAATCTTAAAAATTTAAAAATAAATAAAAATTGGGAGATTTAGATTTCTAAACTTTTTGGGAAGTTGGGAGATCTGGTGGTATGTGGATTTTCATTACTTTAGACAATAAGCAGCAGAAGCCGAGCTATAGCTCACCTTGTACATGGTCATTGACTCTCCAGTACACTAAGTTCACCATCATTCTTTACGATATCCTTCATTTATGAAGGTTAAGTATCAGTTACTATTTATTATGTCTTGGATGTTGTCTTTTGTACCTTCAAATCTCCTCACTCTACTCATTTATATTACTATTTACTTCCTATGAGAGGTATTTAAGACCTCTGTTCAATCTCTTCCCATGAGATCCAGGTAACCTTCTGTATGACTACTAAATGTTTCCACCACTGAAAAATCTTTAAGCCTGGCTGACTTGTATCATCATGTGTCTTATAATATACAAATTTCTCTCTTTCCCAATAACCTGTAAGTACTAGAAGAAGAATTACACCTTTTAGAATTACATGTGTACCCCCAAATTCTGAAGAATGTCCAGAATACCTGTGATTCTTAAGAAAAGTTCTGATGAGGGATGCTTGGGAAGCTCAGTCCGTTAAACGTTCAACTCTTGGTTTTGGCTCAGGTTGTGATCTCAGGGTTGTGGGATCAAGCCCAAAGTCAGGGTCCGTGCTCAGTGCAGAGCTTGCTTCAGATTCTCTCTCCCTCCCACTCACTCTTCTCTCTCTCTCTTTCCCTCTCTCAAATAAATAAATAAATAAATGATCTTTGAAAAAAAAAAAAAACAACAGGAAATGTTCTGATGATACTATTAACTGGTGGTGAAATTAGTGACACAACTCTCTTTCTCCATCAGTCATCTCTACCCATTTTCTCAGGGTCTTGAGGTGATAGGAATATCAACACTACCTAGAAGTAGGGGGACTTCAGAAAAGGACAAGTAGGAGAAAGGTATGCTCATTTGAGAATATAAAATATATTTAAACTCTACAAAGCATTACAGTATTTAAAATATTGAGACTACTTCAAATGATGAAAATAAAATTAACTTTTGTGGCCTTAGATATTTACACAGAAAACCTGATCAGTTAGATTTCCACATTGTGCCAGATTTCTGCAACATAGTACTGACAGTTACTCATACTGGATTTGTCCCCCACTTTAAACAGTACCAGACAATATGCGTGAAGCAAATGTCTTAAGACATAAACCACAGGCAACACTAAACAACAAGCAACACAGGCTTGTGATACTTGAGGAAAAGATATGACACAAAGTGTATCTTCACAAGCATTTTCGTTCTATGCCAGAAAGCCGGGAGGTAGAGTCTAAACACCATCAACCAACAGTGCACTGACCTGAGGAAGCAGAAATGGAGGTTACCATTTCATTTTGGGGCAGATGCTAAACCAACCAGAGGTGATGGGGATTAAGAAACCAATAGAAGAGCTCAAGAGCTTTCTGATCACTAACATAAATATGAGTGTGGGAAATTCAAAAAAACCCAATTAAATTGAAATCCAGGAGAGACTTGAGAACTTGTAAAGACCTCCCGTATGTTCCTCAGCTCATACTCAGACTAGGTAGCAGAAAGGAACAGCATTATGTACTGAAGGTGTCTGAGCCCAGATCTGTGGCTAAGCACTAAACCACAGATGTTGGGGGTCATCTCTATGAAGATGGGGAAAAAAATGGAAGAGAGATTCCAGAATCTATACACCACTATGGGGAGGTAGATTCTGCCAAATGAGTCAAGGCAAATTAGTGAAACAAACAAAAACTTTCAGAAAAATAAAAACAGAATCCAGAGTTGCTGCAACATACCATTTATAGCTCCTGGTTCTCAATCACAAAGTAATAAATGCAACCCATATCCATACTCAGAAAACAAAGCAGTCCTTAGATATTGGACCAATCTCTGCTTCCTCAGCTCTATGAAACGATGCTGGATAAGAAGCTACTCTAAATATATTCAAAGAACATGCTTTCACAGAGTCAACAAATAAGGGATATATTAGAAATTGAAATTATACAAAGAACCAAAGGAAAATTCAAGAAAGTAAAAACAAGGTAGGTGAAGTCAAAGTTTCACCAGATGGGTTCAGTGATAGATTTGAGATGTGAAGAGCAAAAACAGTGAACTCCAGTACAAATCATTCTAATCCCCCAAACAATGGTAGAACCCTGAAAGCAGCAAGAAAAACAGTTCCACACATCACATACAGAGGAATGCAATACAATTAATAGTCAACTTGTCATTAGAAACATTATAGACAAAAAGGCAAAAGTAATAACATATTCAGTGTTTTGAAAGAAGAAAACTATCAACTGATAGTTATATATCTAGTGAAACTACCTTTTAAAAAGTAAAGTGAATACATTCCTAAAAATGCCTATATATAAATGTTACTGTGCATATATATTTTCTTCTCCTCTGCTTTTAATAATCTGTTCTTAATATTCTGCTTTTAATAAACACATGACTGATTAAGCCCAACTATAATATCATATTATCAGGTTCATCACATATAGGTGAGGGAGGAAACTGAGCTATGTTGTTGTGAAATAGATTATTTTACTGGAATTATATCAGTATTAATTTGAAGAAGGCAATAATAATTTAAATACACACTAAAATCCCTAGAGCATCCACTAAAATGTTAGTTTTTTAAATATTAAAAAATTGCTAAATGTTAATGGCATTAAAATGAGTCTAATAATATTATTTAATACATTTTTAATAAAAATGTTTCTGAGTGTAAGTCATCTTATATGTCATTTTTAAAGATTTATTTATATTTGAGAGAGAGAGAGAGAGGGAAAGAAAATATGAGCAGGGGAAGGGGCAGAAGAGGAGGGAGAAGTAGACTCCCTACTGAGCAGTGAGTGCAAATGTGGGACTTGATCCCAGGACCCTGAGATCATGACCTGAGTCAAAATAAAGAGTTGGACACTTATCCAACTAAGCCACCAGATGCCCCTCATCTTTACATTTTTAAAAACTCTGTTCAATAACATTTCTTTCAAAACAAATTAAGTAGAAGATAGGTATGAGACAAATTGGGAAATAAAGCAACATGTCAGACCTAATCTGAACCATATCAATGATTACATTGTGAATTGATTAAACATTCAAATTAAAAGTCATAGATTTTCAGACTAGATTGAAAAAAGGAAGCAATATCCAACTATATGCTTTCTACAAGAGATGGACTTTAAACTCAAATACAAATCCAACTCAAATGCAATTCTAATACAAGGGGTAGACAATAAAAGGACAGAGGAAAACATACAAACAACAATAAAAAAACAGTGACCAATGGTGAGGTGAAGTGGCTATTATATAAAACAGACATAAAACAAGGACTATTACTAGTTACAAAGAAAGCCATTTTGTAATGAGATATGTCAGCGTATCAATAAGATAACATTCATAAATGTATATACAACCACCAACAAAACCTCAAAACACAAGAATCAAAACTTAAAGAATTAAAAGAAGTACAAATCAACAATTATAGTTAATTTCAAGATTCTACTCAGTAATTGAAAAGAACAAGTAGACAGCAAGTCAGTACAGGTATAGAATGAATAACTCTATCAACTAGTATGAACTCACAGAGAACACTCAACTCAACAATGGTAGGACAGTTTTTTTCATGTATAAATACAGGCATCACACATTAGAATATAAAAAGAGGCTCAGGGGTACCTAGGAGGTTCAGCTGGTTAAGCGTCTGCCTTCGGCTCAGGTCATGATCCTGGAGTCCCAGGATTGAGTCCCATATTGGGCTCCCTGCTCACCAGAGAGTCTGCTTCTCCCTCTGATGCTCCCCCCCTCTCATGCTTTCTCTCTCTGTCCAATAAATAAGCAGAATCTTAAAAAAAAGAGCTTCAATATATTTAAGAGAACTGCAATCATGTATTTTTTTCTGACCATACTAAAATTAAATTAGAAATTAAAAACAGAAGTCTAAGAAACTCTAAAATATAGGAAATTAAGGAATATGTTTCCAAGTAATTCATGGTACAAAGCAAAAATGAGATATAGCCATTATGGAAAACAATGTGAAGCTTCCTCAAAAAATTCAAAAAAGAACTACCATACAATCCACCAATCTCACGATGGGGTATATATCCAAAGGAAATGAAATCACTATATTGAAGAGATATCTGCATTCTCATGTTCACTACAGCAGCATCTGCAATAGACAGACAAGACATATAAATAACCTAAATGTTGACAAATAAATGGATCAGGAGATTATAGTACATATCTACAACAGAATATTACTCAGACAAAAAGAAAGAAGGAAATCCTGCCATTTGAGACAACATAGATAAACCTGGAGAACACTATGCTAAGTGAAAGGAGCCAGACAGATAAAAGTTTATATCATTTTAATGGGTCAAAAGATTGAAAACTATTAATATCACAATTTCATGTAAATTGACAGATTCAGTGAAACTTTAAATCTTAGTAGGATCTTTTTTTTTTTTTAGATTGAAAAGCACTCTAAAATGTGTATGGAAAGCCAAAGTATCAAGAATAGCCAAAATTATTTTGAAAAAGAAAAGTTAGAGGACTTACACTACTGATGTTAAAACAATTATAAAGCTACAAAATTAAAACTGTACGGTATTGGCTTATGGATAGACATATAAATGAACAGAAGGAAACAGTGAGTTCCTAGGTAGACCCACACATACATGATTGATAATTTTTAAAAGAGGGGCCAAGGTTATTCAATGGGAAACAGTGTTTTCTATAAATGGTGGTGGAACAGCTAGACATTCATGTGAAAAAAACAAAACAATAAAATATAGGCTCAATTTTAACTTCAGTGCATAACCAAAATATCCTTAAAATGCATCACTTAGACTTAGCTGTAAAGCCTAAAACTATAATAGTTGTAGAAGAAAACTTAGTAGAAAATTCTATGACTCAGAGGTGAAGACTTCTTGAATGGTACATGGAAATATGAATTTTTGAAAGAATCATGATCATTTCTACTTTTTCAAGATTTCAAAGTTAGAAATTTTTGTTCCTGCAAAGGCACAATTAACTAAACAAAGAAGTAGGCCACAGACTTACTGTAAATATTTTCTAAAAATATATTCAATCGAGTAATTTCATCCATAAAGAGAATACATACAACTGAATATTAACAAGACCCACAGTGACAGTAAAAAAATGGACAAATGATCTAAATAGATACTTCACTAAAGAATATATGCAAACAGAAAAAAAAAAAAAAAGCACATGAAAACATACTCCGGCATCTTTAGTGATTAAGGAGATGTGAATTAAAATTACAATGAGAGGGGCTCCTGGATCGTTCAGTCTGTTAAGTGTCTGACTCTTGGTTTCTACTCATGTCATAATCTCAAAGTTGTGAGATCAAGCCCTGTATCAGGCTCCAAGCTCAACATGGAGTCTGCTTCAGATTCTCTCCCTTTGCTTCTCTCCCAGTTCATGTACTCTCTCTAAAATAAGTAAATAAATAAAATCTAGAATGGCCAAAATTAAAAAGACACACAAAGCAAAGGATCATAGGGGAAGAGAGGAAAAAATGAAACAAGATGAAACCAGAGAGGGAGACAAACCATAAGAGACTCTTGATCTCAGGAAACAAACTGAGGCTTGCTGGAGTGGAGGGAGGTAGGCGGGATGGGGTGGCTGGGTGATGGACACTGGGGAGGTGTGTGTTGTGGTGAGTGCTGTGTATTATGTAAGACTGATGAATCACAGACCTGTACCCCTAAAAAAATACATTATATGTTAATTAAAAATGTACATCAAGTATTGGCAAAGATGCTGAAAAACTGTTATACCTATACAATGATGTTTGCAATGTAAAGGATGGACTCCTTTAGAAAGTATTCCAGGATTTTTATTTAAAGTTAAACAAACATCTAACGTACAATCCAACAATTCTACTCCCTGGTACCTACCCAAGAGAAATTAAAGCATATAAATCCACACAAAGTTTTTTAAGTGAGTATTCATGGCAGAAATAGAGATAGCAGCTAAAAACTGGAAACAATACAAACGTCCACCAACCGATATATCAATGAACTATGGTATATCCAAACCACGGAATACTACTTACCAACAGAAAACAATGCAACAGTGATGTACATAACAGCATGTAAGAATCTCAAATCATCGTGTGAAGCAAAAGAAATCAGATGTTAAAAACTATATATCGTATGATTGCATTTATATAAATTTCTGGAAATGGCAAAACTAGAGTGATAGAAGACAAATCTGAGATCAGCAGTGGGAGAAGAGGAGGAATGGGGCATGAGGGAAGATTTAGGCTGATAGGAATATTCCAAATCTGGATAGCTACATTACTGTATGTATTTACTAAAATTACTGCACACACAAAATGGATGAATTGTAAAGATTTTATTTATTCATCTGACAGAGAGAGAGAGAGAATACAAGCAGGAGGAGTAGCAGAGGGAGGGGGAGAAGCAGCCCTCCCGCTTTGAGCAAGGAGCCCAATGTGGGACTCGATCCCAAGACCCTGGGATCATGACCTGAGCCAAAGACAGAAGCTTAATTGACTGAGCCACCCAGGCACCCCCAAATGGATGATTTTTGTAGCATTTAAATTATGCTTCAGGGTGCCTGGGTGGCTCAGTTGGTAAAGTGTCTGACTCTTGATTTTGTCTCACGTCATGATCTCACCATGGTGGGGTGAAGCCCCATGTCAGCCTCTGGGCTAAGCATGGAGTCTGCTTGTTGAGATTCTCTCTCGCTCTGCCCCTCCCCCCACCCATGCCTGTGTATGCACACACACACTCTCTCTCAAAATAAATGAAATCTTTAAAAAAATAAACTGTGATTCAATAAACTTTAAATATTCATATGGAATATTAAACATTAACATATTTACATTAACATATTAATCATTATGATTGTGTCAACACTTTGTAGAGAGTTTCAAAATACACGAAGCATATACTGACAGATCTTAATGTAAGAGAACCACAAAAAAAAAAAACACACATTTGTAACTGGATATATTAACAACTCTTCTCCATACTGATAGACCTGGTAGATCAGTAAAGATATGTAAGATTTCATGAGAGTGCTGATTACATATTCTTTACATATGTCAAACTTGAATAGTGCACTCAGGATCCCTTCATTTCCTAACAATGGAAACCTGAACTGGTCAATAATGCAATAGAAGGAGGATCAAAATAACTGGACAGATATGATTAGTAAATAGGGTAAGTCAAGATAGATGGTAACTGCTCACAACATAGAAGAAGAAGAGCAAGCGAAACCCAGATAAGCACTCTAAACTTTCTGAGACACTTTTGTCACAACCATAAAATATCCATATAGGCTAAATCATTCAGGTATTAGTGAAATTTATATGACTGAAAGTGCTTATCTTGAAAAGATTACTATAAAAGGTGACAGATTTAAGTCAAAAGTATCCCAAAACTTTGCTATTACAAAAAAAAAAAAAAAATTTACAAATTGATGCAGAAGGATAAACTGAAAAACACGTATTTGAATATAACAAAGTATTAGTGTCTTTAATATGTAAAGAACTCTTAAAAAAAAAATCAATGCAAAAACTTAACAACTCCAACAAAAACTGGAAATAAGATGATTCACAATCCCCAACAGGGGAAAAAAAAGTTGCCCAGTAAACACATGAAAAGATTCATCTCAAAAGTAACCAAAAAATAAAATTAAAATAAAATTTCATGCCCGAGATAGTGAATATATTTTGTATGTGTATATTACATGCAATATAATACATGTTAATACTTATATTATAAATACTATATAATATACATATAAATCATATATACATTGCATGTATATTATATAATTATATACACAAATATTACAAATATGTATATATGTATATTATGTGTAACATAATACATGTAATATGTGTAATATAATATATATAATATATTCTGTGTGTGTATATATGTAAATAATCTTTTTTTTTAAGAACAGTTAAATGGGCAGTGTGTCAGTCAGATTTCTTTTTTTTTTTTTAAAGATTTTATTTATTTGACAGACAGAGATCTCAAGTAGGCAGAGAGACAGGCAGAGACAGAGAGGAGGAAGCAGGCTCCTCGCTAAGCAGAGAGCCTGATGCAGGGCTCGATCCCAGGACCCTGAGATCATGACCCGAGCCGGAGGCCGAGGCTTTAACCCACTGAGCCACCCAGGCGCCCCTGTCAGTCAGATTTCTAGCAAGAAAAAGCATACCAAAAAGACTTTTACAAAAGGTATGGCCAGAGGTTACAAAGACCAAGAGAGAAAAACACCCCTACAATAGGAATAGCGGGAGACATTGTCACATCTAGGCTCTCAGGAGCAAGGAAAGTGAGCAGTTGCTAAAATCTCCAGGGAAGAAGGAGGACTATGCGACACAGGCCAAATGAAAGGACCTGTAACCATTATTCCACAACCATTAGCAATCCAGCAAAAAGAGAAGAGATTAAGCCCTTCACTTCATTTTCCTCCTTCCCACTGATCTCCAGTGGGTGCTTACCTTTGGTTGAACTCAGATAGAGGCCAGAGGCGAGAGGACATCCACACAAGTCAGACTTCTGGGGAAAAAGTTGTGGTTAAAAAAAAAAAAGAAGACAGCAGACCTAGATGAGCAAACATCCCATAACCTGCACATGCATGAACCTGCAGGAAAGGGTGGGGGATTGGTGTAATTTTCAAAACCTTTCACAAAGGTGATGTGATAATGTACATTAAGAGCCTCAAAAATAGGGACGCCTGGGTGGGTCGGTGGGTTAAGCCTCTGCCTTCAGCTCAGGTCATGATCTCAGGGTCCTGGGATCAAGACCTGCACCAGGCTCTCTGCTCAGCAAGGAGCCTGCTTCCCCCTCTCTCTCTCTGCCCGCCTTTCTGCCTACCTGTAATCTCTTTCTCTCTGTCAAATAAATAAATAAAATCTTAAAAAAAAAAAGAGCCTCAAAAATATTATTCTCTTGGGTCTAGTGTTCCTATTTCTAGGATTTTTTTTCCCCCAAGGAAAGAATGTATACAACAATCTCTATACAATTACATTTACTAGAGATTTATTATAAAATATTTGAAATGATATTTCAACATTAAATAAAAAAAACCTCATTAAATATTTTGCATGTTCTATAGATATTATCTAATGACATGGAAAACATTCCAAAATCAAACTTTAAAAGGCAAGAAACAAAACTGTCTACACAATATATGAGTAGACTGTAGATGGGAGTTTTGACTATTCACTCCTGTATTTTCAGCATCTTAAAATAGTACCTAGCCAGTGCAGCTAGGGGGCTGAGTCAGTTGAGCATCTGCCTTTGGCTCAGGTCATGATCCCAAGGTCCTGGGATGGAGTACCACATTGAGCTCCTTGCTTGGTGGGGAGTCTGCTTCTCCCTCTTCCTGTTGCTCCCCCTGTTTGTGTTCTCTCTCTCTCTCTGATAAATAAATAAATCAATAATATTTAAAAAAAAATAGTCCCTAGCCTACAGTATATGCTATAGGCAAATATAAATGCATAGGGAAAACCGAAAGAACCTATTTCAAAATGTTAACAGTGCCTCTTTCTGGACAGCAGAGTCGAGGGTGACATTTAATTGTTACCTTATGCTTTTATTGTTTAAATTGTCTCTTTTCAAGGTCAGACAAAGGTCACTTAAAAATTATTTTCTAATTTTTGAAACATCATTATAAAGACCTTGTAAAAATCTCCAGGACCTTGTCAGCCCTGCTCTGTTTCATCCCTTTAAGGCCATAGCACCATCATTGGGAAATTCCCTCGGGAAGTCCACAGATGAAGATTAAAAGCTCAGAAAAAAAATAAATAAATAAAATAAAAAATCCACTTCATCCTTCCACTGACATTGGGAGCAACAGCAGGATTTTTACTCTTTTGGTAATACTAATTTCACGTTTCCTAGGGCTGTATGGAGTCATCTTCTGTGATGATAAGAGTCTTAGCCTAGAGTCTTCTTTTCTGTGAAAAAGTGTAAAATAGTTCACAAAGATGGGGTGAACTACCTTTTAGAGCAGTTAAGGACTGTAATGGAACCATCATCAACACTTTCAAGGATAAAGATTAAGAATTCTAAGGGTCATGAAAACCAAGCACACATTCTTCATATCACAGATTTGGGAAATGAAGTTCAGGAGCATTCAGCAATTTGCCCTATTATCACGGTGCAAACAGGACAAGAAGTTCAGTCGGCTGAGTGCCCGTTGAGTATATTATTATTTTTGGAACCGAAAAATGAGTTTCAAATAAACAATTCAAAGCCCCCACTCTGCCAATCCGATTGAAACCATGCAATTATTTCACTGTAGAAAAACTGAGTTGAATTGGCCATTTAAAATTATTGTTCTATGAATATGCCCTAATTCAGATAAACTCATGTATGTTTTTTAGACTGCCCATTTCAAACTGTTCTTGGGAGCTTTGGGTTTCCGTGAAGGACCTGACAGGACAACTGGGAGGTGCATCAGTCTAGATCCAACAAGGAGACAGAAAACAATGATTTAAATAGGGGAGGTTTTACCTATTAAACTATGATTATAGAGTAAAGGTAAGATGCAAAAAGAATGCTGAAGGGTATTCTATTATTGAGACAGAGTATCCAAGAAAAGGAAACCTGGAAAGGAGATTCTGTCTCCAAGGCTGAAGATCAGACCTCATTGGAGGAGGCATGGTTGCAGCCCATAAGATGGCAAAGTTCACTGGGAGAGCCAGCTCATAACTGCACCATAGTCACTGGACCAGCAGGGAAAAGCATGGAACATAGGAGAGCTAGAGCTGGTAGTGAATACACAGCTGATCAAAGAGATAGCTGCTAAACCTGTAAGAGAAGCTCTTTCCTCCTACAAGGTCCCTCCAAATCTTTCTACTGAGCTATCTCCATATGCATTCACTTTATAGAACAGTTTAAAGGAATCCTATCCATTTTTGCAATGCCCTACAAAATTTATTCAGAAGCCAAAAAGCGCTGAAAGACATTATAAAGGAAAAGACACAATAACAAAAGAAAATTATTTTAGATTTTTAAAAAATGAAATGTTAATGGTATTTGTAAATTCTTACTATGGAACAGCCTGGGCTAGAGGAGGGAAGAAGGCAACAAGAGGGCTCCAAACAAAGTGCAACTAACAAATACTTTAAAAAAAAAAAAAAAAGTACTATCATGTGACAAATAAGTTAACTATTTGAATGGAGTTGATAATTTCATAGAAATCAAGCCAGTGGAAAAGAAGAAATTATGTTTGAGCTTACATAAGAAGAAAATAATCATTTTCTGGTCCTTGGTTCAATACCAAAAGATATTTATGTAGTCATAGTAAACACTGTCTTCAATAAGGTCTATGTTACAATTCCACCCACTACGAGGGTGAGAGAAAGAGACAGATATTAGGAGATAAACTACATCAAATCAACCAAACTAAAGATTCATTATATAATGCCAAAAATACAAAAAAAGATCAACAGTTGGTTAAGATTTTTCTTTGTCTTAGAAATATGGAAACAAATACCAAATGCCCTAAGAAATGGGTCCAGAGTTTCAAATGTTTCTGGGGGTGGAATTAGAGACAGAAAAGGCAAGTGCTTGTTTTCACTGCAATTATTTTAGTTTTATTGTATTTTTCAATTATGCACAGGTTTTAATTTGTTGAGAACTAACCAACCCTTGTATATAACAATTTCTACAATGCAAGTATCATAGGATAAACATGGGAAGAAAATATTCTAAAATATTAACAGTGACTACCCTGGCTAGAACAATTCTACATAGCTATCAATGGTGTCTTTATACTTTCAATCTTCCAAAAGTTTCTAAAATGAGTATCAACAGAAAAGGTGTATAATGGATAGGGTAAACATAGGGTTAAGTGAAGTCATTAGATTTAGGAGAAAGGAAAGAAGGAATGAACAAATGAATGAACAAACAAGGAAGGAGGGAAGGAAGAAAGGGAGGGAGGGAAGGAAGGAAGAAAGTGGGAGGGAAGAAGGGAGGGAGGGAGGAAGGAAGGAAGGATGAGAGAAAGAAAGAAAGCTAAAGATAAAATGAATGCAGAAATACTGGGTCATCAGGCAACCAATTTTATTAAGTGACCAATGTGAGTCTATAGATTTTATTTTAACAAATTTTAAAAAAACAAAATAATTAAAAATTTTAGTTGACAGGAATTATTAAGAGCTGATACTCAAAATCGCTTGAAAATGAAAGAATAATTCCTTCTCTTACTCCTGCTCCTACTATCAAAGGTAATTAGTTGTAAATAGCTCTCATACAAAATTATGAAGATTACTGTCAACTCCACAAGGGTACTATACAATTTACAAAATGCAATATATAACAGTACTTTTCCCTACAGATTCATCTTGTGGATTTTCAGGACATCTGCTTATCTTAATACCAGTGGTAATGATGATCTTTCAGTCTTTTATGGCATTTACCACTTGCTTGAATTGGTTTCAAATATCAAGTCAAATATCAAATCTCTGTCATGTCTGCCTTTATTTCAGATGTGAATTAACCACCATGCTAATTAAGTTTAAATGTCAGAGCCTCTTCCTTGCCTGGGTCCCTCCACACAACACACTCTACATGCTTATGTAGGATTTGCAAAAGGACACTTGAAGGAAGTTGGTTAAGACTGGGGCTCTTCCCACTCCATATCACCCTCCAACACACTTCTCCAAATGTAAGATCAAATGTAAGATCACATGAGTAGCTATGAAGTTGCTGAGCTGGGGACAACAGAGTTTGATTTAATTAGGTCTATGAATGTTAACTGCAGTCATGTCTATGTTTGGTTTAGTTGTCCCCATCCATCCTGGGGTAGATATGGGTTCCACGAAATTCTTACAACCTATGGTATTAACTACCCTCATTATTAACTCACAAAGGTGCAGAGCACAGATTTTGTGGAGCAATTAACTTGTCCTACTGAGGTTAACACTAAACAAATAAACATAATGGAAGAAAACAAAAAGCCTTGAAATATAAAGCATGAGAAGATAGCCTGCAGAAAAGTCCTCCAAATCCTATATTTCATTTAAAAAAAGAGAACTTTTGAAATAACTATCCTCCATATTTGATAGCAATAGTACAACATTTATCTGACATGATAATAGTAAGCTGTAAAACTAAATGGAAATTTTCAATTACCAATAATATAAAAAAAAATTTCAACCAAAAGGCTGAATTATCCCTATAGTTTAGTAGAGAATCATAGTAAATCATAGTCATGAAATGGGAATCAAAGTTTGTAGCCAAAAATAAATAGAAAGGAAATAGTATAAAGTTGTATCAGCCAATCAATTAATTAAAATGCAATTATTTTCTTCTGGGTTTTGTAGTTTTACTAGTTTGAAGGTTTTTTTTTTTAATTTTAATTTGTCACACTATCTTTTCTCATCCTAAGGAAATGTTCACATTCATATCTAATTTTATATTTTATTTCCTTTTATTCTAAATCTTCCTACTTTGTGTAAGATTGATGGCCCATAAAAATGGAGACATCCTGGACTTTTTGAGTATTATTTCAAAACACCTATCACGCTATATGGTGCCATTTCTTTAAAACAAGCCTTATATAGTTGATCGTATCTCTTAATCACCTTCTTATAACATTAAGGCCTATTTTTCCCTTTGGGACCCACATTGCAAACAATTCAGATCCTCAGACAATACAGAAAAAATATTCAAGACATTCAATAAAAATTGAGGTGACAAGTCAAACAAAAATGACCGAATTGGTGAGAAAATATTCTGTACGAGAGAGCCTAAATGGAAGCTTCCCACTGTTTCAATTTATTCCCCTACTTCTACCCACATTAACATTCAAGAGGTATCAAAGATTTAGGGGAAAAAAAAAAAAAGCATCATGTTTGCATAAAAGAAGTACTAAACAAACACAAAGCAAAACAAAATGCTAAAAAAGGCAAAAGAACATACATAAAAAGTAGATGAATGATCTATAATGTAAGGAGAGTACTTTAGAAAATAAAAAAAAAATTCAAGGACATAGATTTCTATCATCTCAACTGAAATTACAGGCATTTGATTTCTCTGGAAAAATGACAAGACAATACTTTAGAGAAGAGATTTCAATTCAAGTTAGAAATTAAAGTTAGAAAAGAGATAGAAAAGAAAAACATAGTGCATAGGGGTATCCTGTATTACACAAATTAAAAAAATAGAATAAACATAACTGAAAATATAGGCACTGATATAGAAACAAATATCCAGCAAACATACTTCTTGTCCCTAAAAAACAGAAGATAAAGACTTGAAGTGACACACTATGTACCAGGAAAAATTCACAGAGAACACATAAGAAAATACATCCTTAGGCAGATGTTCAAATTGGGAGATAAATTAAAACACACACACACACACACACACACACACACACACACACACACAATCTAACAGAAAAAAAATGTCCTAAGCAAAAGGAGAAAAACAAGTTGACCTCAGCCTTCTTTGCACCTGCCTACCCTGCACACCCAAAACCAGCCAAAACCAGAGAAAGGAGTAAACAATTCTTGGCTCAGTGATGTTTTCTGAATACGCAATTTGGAAGTGTAGTCCCCATTTGGGGACCAAGGGTGGAGCCAAGAGTGTAAATCCACATCCCACAGTGGGAAAAGCTGATGATACTTTCAGTCAACTCTGGATCCCTCCATTCCATCTGAATGATAACCTTTTCTTATTGCTTATGCCACTGTCATTCCACTGTTTGGTTACATGTTGAAAGCTGTCTACTTCTTGATGTGAAGAGGATATAAATATTATACAATTCAACTATGTAAAAATACTAATGCAAGTAACACAAATCAAAGTATGAGGATAAAGATAAAAGAAGTTGGAGAAAGCTTAACTCTAGTTAGTTCCCTATCTTTCATACCTAAAATTCAATAAACACAATCTAGAGTTGAAATAAGTATTAATTCTAATCTCAAAAATGTGTTATATTTTTTCTTTTCCTAACATTATGGGACTCTTCCAAAAACTACTATTTCCTACAGTGAAGAAGTATTTTATCAAAATGTTAGCCATTTTAAAAAGATTTTATTCATTTAGTTGGGAGAGAGACAGGGATGGTGAAACAGAGAGAGAGAGAGCAAGAGCAGCCAGGAGAGGGAGAAGCAGGCTCCCCGCTGAGCAGGGACAGTGGGATCATGACCCGAGCCAATGAGTTGCCTAGGCATGCCAAAATGTTAGCAATTTTTAAGTTTCCCTCCTCATATTTTATTCTTTTAAATACAGAAGAAATTAATGTAATCACTTTGAGGAAAACAATATGTAACATGAGCTAATTTTTAAAAATATTTCTATTTTTCTATTCTTGAGTTATTACACAGAAATCCTGAATTTTAGGACACCAAAAATTAATAGTAGGTATTCCTGGGTAGTAAAAATTTGTTGTGGATTCTATTTTCTTTTCCTTTTTCTACTTTGCCTGAATATAGGCAATACTCAAAATAACACAAAAGAAACAAAATGCTACAAAACAGATACAATTTGTTTTCACAAAACAGTAAAATTGTTAATCATAAAAATTGAGCAGCTCTTTTTGAATACTTACTTTATACTATGATCACAGAAGCATATTATGGGCAATCAGATATTTTACTTCATGTTTCATAGCTACATAAAACTATAACACTTATAAAAATATTTATCTACCTAATTTTACACCTACTATTAAGAATCTGAATAAGAGATACTGGCATCAGAACTTAATCAACTATATCAAAATTTAGGATTATCAATAATTTTAACACTTTATTTTGCAACTCACTTTTCAAAGTGAATATATATTTCATAACAGATTACCTCAGAAATAGTATAAACATTACAACTATTTTTAATATTTTTAAAATGAGAGTAAATTATATATGGATTAAACGGGCAGGAACATTCCTAAAGGAGCTCAAGAAAGCTTTCTACCTGTGCCAGTGCTCTGTGTTTTCCCACCTTTGTAAATGTCCACCTGGTTAATATTTATCCTTCAACTGTCTCCTCTGACATTGTCTCCAGAAAGGGTCATTAAATCCCTGTGCTAGACCCAATCGTTCTGCTGCTGGGCCACCTTGTCTATATCTCTATGAAAGAAATTATCTCATAGTTTAAATTATCCATTAGGCTAGGATTCCCCAAATAGGTCCCCAGTCCAGCAGTGTCAACACCACAGAGTAGCCCATTAGAAATGCATGTCCTCGGGCTCCACCCCAGAGGTCCTAACTCCAGAACATCATGGGCAGGCCCAGCAAGCTACTGGCACACACCTGGGGTCATTCAGAGGTGGGCTTGCTTGAAAGCTCAGAATTTACTGCTTTCCCTATAGAAGGTAAGGTCTGTAGGGACATGGTCTTTTCTCATGCACTGTTGTATCCCAGCATCATGACTGGAACACAGTACAGGATCCTTGAGGGCTCAGTCAAAGAAAAATGGTGCCTACATATCATGAAGATAAGAGTCAACTTTTATCATAATGTTTCAGACACTGTATTCAGCATCTCACACGTTTCCGATAGCACAGGTACTGTACAAAGTAAGGAATGAAAATCAGGAAACCTGGCCTAAGATACACAATTAGCACATAGATACACAATAGAGCCAAGACAGGATGTCAGTCTACACTAAGACCTGGGCCCCTAATCATAAAATGATGTAAACTCACAACTTACGAAAATACTCAGAATAATTACTTCCAGATAACTTTTACTTTCCAAGTATTTGAACTTGTCTGTGCTCTTCTTCTCCTATATTGGCAAATACATGGCATTTTTGATCTCCACAGAATATATATTATATGCAGAATGTTGGTGTTAACATGTCTCCCCAACTCATGTGCTATTGACCTACTTTCAGCAATTAAACTCACAGTCATTTTACTCAAGGATTGACTGACACTCATTTAAAGATCTGGGGTCAACAATTTCCTAATGAAGATTTGGTCCATTTTCTGGCTTACCAAAAACCCCTTTGGAGCTTCAGCCTCACACCAAAATTCTAGAGACAGGATTTGGGTTTTTGTTCAGAGCTTTCTGAATCAATCACTGAGTGACAAATCAGAACTCATATTTAACAGTGTGCCAAAGCAATGAGTCCTCAATAGATCATTTAACAGTTATTACTCAGAAAAAACAAATATGAAAGTGTTTCAAAAACTGCATTCATTGGGGGCACCTGGGTGGCTCAGTCCATTATGCATCTGCATTCAGCTCAGGTCATGATCCCAGCGTCCTGGTATAGAACACGCATCAGCTCCCTGCTCAGTGGGGAGTCTGCTATTCCCTCTGCCTGTCCCCCTACTCATGCTCTCTCTCTCTCTTCTCTCTCTTTCTCCCAAATAAATAAAACAACGATCAAAGCCCAAATGGCCACTTTCTTAATTCAGCTGACCTTAATGTACACGTGAATATATGAGCTAATTCTCCTGCAAGAAAGTTCAGACAAGACGTGCTCAGGGTGCTTACAAGCTAGAGTTTGATCATTTCTACTGAATTTTACTTGGGACCGTGCCCAATACTCAGGTTCTACACACACTGCAATTTCTACATGTAAAAGTATGTACATTTATTTTCATTTGAAAAAATTGCTATTATCCCCCATTTCTTAAAATGACAAAATAGCCAAGAGATGAAATGGTTCACAATCTATTGCTAGAACATCTTACAGCACAACAAAGATTTAGTTGTATAATTCAAATTACCGCAAGGCTAATTATCATTTTTATCTTCATTATGTGAGCTGACTAGAGCACTTCTTAGTTCCGTCATTCCTTTTGGTGCTCTGGCAAAACAGCCAGCCTGCAGGTGCTATGGCCACGGCTCCTGGAATCCAGCCCGATCTCCATCTTTGCATGGTGGCAACACAGCCTGAGAACAGATCGGGTTATGCTGAAGCTGAGCTACAGAAATATTGCTCGGTCCAGTAATCGTCTGTAACAGTGCGACGTGTCCATTCGCAGCAGCCCAGCAGCAATGCAGCTGAGGGTCAGTTAGAAGTAAGTTTGATTTCATCCCATGATGAGGTATCACCCATGCCAAGAAATCAGCCAAGTGCAGAAGGAGGCAGAAAAGGAGATTAAAAATATGCAAATCGTCAACAATCTCTGGAAGAAGAAAGCAAGTGGCCATAGGAGACATACACACTGTTATGGTTATGTCCCCTTTCGCTGGGATACTTGCAGCTGAGTACTTAGTCGAGAAAGCTCTCTAAGACCCTGCAGCCATGTCTGCCCACTGTTAATCGTCAGAGGAAGGACCGCAGAAATATGGGGAAAGAATGAATTTTCCATTGATTTCTATGGCAACATATGGCAATAGTCCGTGCATGAAGGAAAGTCACTGTATTCTGATTTCTTGACAGGTTTACTCTGTAGTTCATGGATCATCTGTCAGAGGGTATGAAGACAGAAACACAGGATGTACACTGAATCACTCACAGAATGAGCCTATCAGTCAGCGTCTGCTAATTGTATGCTGTGTTTCCTACTGGGCTTCTCATTACTCTGAAGGGAAACCAGCCCTTAGAGAAAACTCTGGATATTGTCTATGGTTCACAGACAGAAAACAGATACACCGAGACTGGCACATTAGCTGAAACGGAGGATGGGTGGATCACAGTTTGAGCTGGCTGCTTTGGGTGAAAAGAGTCAAGACTTCAAATGAATGAAAGTGGCCAAGTGTGAAATTCCAAATAATGTATCCCTTATTTATCTAACTTGTATGATAGGGTTTGTCTTTAAAAATATGTTTCTGATATTGTGATAGGGAGAATTCTAAGATTCCCCAACCCCTGGTATACCCAGCCTGGCTAACACCCTTCCCTTGAGTGTGGGCACAATTTGTGAATATAACTTAATTACAGATAAGATAGCCTATTAACAAGTTAGCTTCGAGTTCACTGAAATGGAGACTATCCTGGGTAGACCCGACCTATCATGTGAGTCCTAAAGCAAGAGAAAAAGAAGTGCCAACTCCTCCTGGCCTTGAGGATTCAGCATCCTGAGTTCTAGAGCTGCAAGAAAATGAAGTTGGCCAACAAGATGAACCTACAGGAGGATTCCCAGCTCCACATGACACCCCAGCCCCAGCTGACACCTCCACTCCAGCCTGGTGAGCACTTGAACACAAGATCCATCTCACCCTGCCCAAACCCCCCGACCCCCAGAAACTGTGAAATCATATACCTGTATTGTTTTGAGCCACTAAGTTTGTGGTAATTTGTTACATGGAGATAACAGATCTGATGGTCAAAACTGAGCTCTTTGAAGAGAATTTCTTACATCTTGAATATAGATCTATACACGTGATACTTTCCCCTTAGTCAATAGTATTCTTTATCCAATTTACCTGACTGAATCTGAATTAAATCTTGGTTCTAAGTCTCACTCAGTTCCATCTGTCATGAGCCAGATGTCATTACAAAAGCCTGACTTTTCAAACAAACTATAAAACCGCGACATTTCAACTGCTCTGGTTCAATTTTCATTTTTTCCATCTTTATGTAAAATTCCTCCTACATTCTAAAGAAAAACCAGACAAGATCACTTTTGTGTTTGTTTGTTTGTTTAACTGATTTCCATTGGCTTCTTCTTTTCCTTAACTATTAAGGAAAAACACATACAATTTCAAAAAACAGTAACAGGGACACCTAGGTGGCTCAGTCAATTAAGTACCCAACTCGGGATTTTGGCTCAGGTCATGATCTCAGGGTTGTGGAATCAAGCCCTGGGTCAGGCTTCACACTCAGTGGTGAGTCTGCTTGTCTCCCTTTCCCTATGCCCCCTCTCCCTACTCACACTCTCTCTAAAATAAATAAATCCCTTAAAAAATTATTATATTTGTGTTATAATTTATAATTTAAATAGTTACCTTATTTCATTTTTGAAAAAAATATTGAAGATACAGGTTTTAGGTTTAAGGACAGTTAGAGGTAAAATTCAGAGTTTTTAACACAGGACTTCAAGCACAAATTGACTTATTGAAAGAAAAATGGTTATCAATGGCTTAAGACCTGTATCTTCTTTCTTATCCAATAAACCCAGACAGAAAGGGACCAATTCAATTCAATCAATCATTCATTCAATAGAAGTGTAAAGGCTGGTAAGAAGAATATATATGTTGGTAGCCTTTTAAGAAAATGTTTAGAGTATTCATAGGTAGATCTCATGAAGTTTTTTGTACTGCACAAAGAACGGTTAACTTGTATTCATTTATATCTCAAACTGACTTAATAATAAAAGTAATCTAGTAATAATCAGTAATTGTTGAACTGATTATTCTCATCAAATGTGAGAAGCTCTCTGTTGGTAATGTAGGTACATCACTGTACTCAATCTTTGTAACACACCATTAGAAGGATGATATGATTGTGACATAATCTATCACTCATACATCAAATGATAGCAACAACAAGAAGAATGGCACTTCACCCATTTGGTTCCTAACTATTGATCTCCACTGTTTAAAACAGTCAAATAGGGGCGCTTGGATGGCTCAGTGGGTTGATCTTCTGCCTTCAGCTCAGGTCATGCTCTCAGGGTCTTGGGATCGAGACTCGCATAGGGTTCTCTGCTCAGCAGGGAGCCTGCTTCCCCCTCTCCCTCTGCTTGCCTCTCTACCTACTTGTGATCTCTCTCTCTGTCAAATAAATAAATAAAATCTTAAAAAAAAAAAAGACAATCAACAAAGTCATAATATTGTCTGGGTAAAGGTTAAATTAGGCCTGGTCGGTGAATACCAGAAGGTACCACCCTGGGAAGGGAAAGAGTAGCCCTAGGGAAAGTGAAGACAAGATAGGTGCTCCACAGGCTTCTCTGGGTTTTCTTTTCTTTCTTATCTTGGCAAAGATTCTTCCCTACTGTGCTTTACACTATGCAATAGAATGGCAGATACTCAGGCTCAATTCCACATTCTCATCTTCCGGTACGCTTTGGATTCAAAGCCAAATACCAGATTTTACATTTCATAGACTTGTAATGACATATGGTGGCACAAATGTGTAAACATACACACAAAACTTATAAACCAAGAAACATAATATTTAAAAAAATATTCAATACTTTGTCAATTCATTCATTTCATTGTTTTCCTCTGATGATACATAGCCAAAGTTGAAGCAGACTGCCAAGTATTTCCCATTGAAAATGGCTTGCACCTCAAGCTCGCATCCTAGACCACAGCTAGTTAGATGGGGATATTACTCCGCAGGGTCCATCCCATATTAATACCTATTTCCCATATTCTACTAGTGCCAGATCTTCAAATGCCCAACATGACCACCACAGTACATGATTTTACCACTTGAAACAGTACATGAATCATTCCAGATATACAGACTGCTAAATCACAATAGCTGTTTTCAAATATTATAAATAGTAGTATGAGAAAAAGAAATTACAGTGTCATTGTGTGGTGCCAAGAAATAGAATCGAGATGTGTGAAGTTAGATGAAGACAATAGAACTGTCCAGTATGGTACTTAATTAGGCAGAGTTCCCCAATAGTGAAGGCATTGAAACCACAGCTAGATAAGCACTTCCCAAAAGAGATCCAGAAAGTCAATCAGCAGTTAGCCTTGACCCTAAACACCTTTACGTGTCCCAGCATCACACAGTGCCTCAGGTATAATAAGTACCAAATAAACAATGGCTGGTTGAAAGAATATAAATAAGAAACCTTACTGTGTATAAAATGTCAATTGTCATTTAGATTGTCAACATTATAAATGAATGGCATACTTTAAGAATTTGGATTTCCATAATTTTATACTGGAGAATAGCAGAAGAAGCCCCAAAGAGCAGATACTAGAAGAGACATCTCTCTATAAAATGGAGACACACCAGTCATTTCTTATTTCTAGAAAGTGTATACTCTCCATGCCATATGTAGATAATTATTTAATAAAAGAAAGAGAGAGTTTCTCATTTGGTTTGAAAATCCTTCTTTGAAAGCCTTAACAAAAGACTGACATATATGGCTGCATACTGTCTGATGAGGTTTCCCTCATGATATGTCTATAGGACTCTCAAATTTCTCTGTCAAAACTATAATATGTTACAAAATGAAAGAGATATTAAAGAGGCAGGGCTATCCTCATGGGGGACTTCCAGAATGTTTTCAAATGTTTTGAAGGGTCATAAAACTCAAAATGCATCTCTGACACTATTAAGATGATGGGCTATGGACTATCTTCAGTATAGAGAGAGCATGAGGTGTTCTTGGATTGAGTAATAGCCTGGAAGGATCTATACTTGATGATGCTGTTTAAAACCATTTGCTCTAAGACCTCCAGTTTGCCTGGATTAGCCACATCTTCAGACATCCACACTGCAGCAGAACTGAATCCACCAGCAGCATCCTGCATCTCTTGCCTTGTTCATCCTACTAAGTAAATTTCCTGAGAGTAAGGTATCTACACACAGGGCTGTCATGCACACCCACTCTCCCTGCAAAGAGCTTCTGAAAAGTCAAAAGGCAACTACTTCCTCCTGCTGCTTCCCCATTTGAGAAACTTGGAGATGTCTTGGCATACATGCTGTGGGATTGTGGCTGGTCTCTGTAAGATTATGCCCATCTGACTGACATTTATAACCATCTTTCCAGGGCAGTACAAGCCATCAAACACCCACTTTGTGCTGATCTGAAAACATAAAACTGAAAGGGCCAAATACATTATTTTCAATGTATGTGAAAGTAAGGATCATGCAACAAACAATCCATAGCTTCTATTTTAACAACTGAAGACTATTTTATGGAACACGTTAAAGGATACACAAAAATATTACAATATAAAATTAAGCTTCTTTTGTGTGATGGTAATGACAAGTGTGGTCACGCTGGAAGTAGTGTCATTTTTCATGACCACAGACAACAGAACGAAAACCCTTTGCACTTTGATCAACCGTCAGGAGAGATGATATACAAAGTGCCACCAAGGAGAAGACTCGAAAGTTGAAATTGAAAGTTATAAATTTCAAGTGCCTGCTGCCTTCTCTCTGAGAGCAATATCATTATGCTTACCTAAAGGCCAACTGTGGCTGAACAGGATAAACACTGAATCATCTGGGGACTTTTTAAAAGAAACAGATTCTGTAGGCCCTGTCCAAGTGTCACTGAAATATACTCTCTGGGGATGTTGTCTAAGAATCTGTATTTTTAGAAAGTGAACTCATTTGGTTCAATTGTTATCTGGCCTGAGAAGCCAAACCAAGTGGCTACTGTCGTTTGTGGCCCAGATTCTCCCTTCATGAAGAGTCAACCCTCCCACAGCTACCAACTCCCTGAGTACAGGCCACATCTAATGACTGGTTGATGCCAGGACAAAGACCTTATATGCATACCCTGATAAGAGATAACTGAAGGAATAATAATAGCCATAGAGCTTCCTTTGAGCTTGGATGCTTTTCTCACTCCTTCACAGGTGTTACTCCCAGGAGGATTTCTCAATAAAATGTGTATACACATATATTATATACATATTTACATGCATATGTTCTCTAGCTCTGTTCAATGAGAAGACCTGATAGCAGTTACATCTCAAAAGCAATGTGCATACTTAATACCCACATTTTGGATTCCAAATTTCATTCTCAACTCAGAGGAATGAGAACTACTTAGAGAAATGACTGATTCCAGGGCTGGGGAAGAGATAATACAAGATGAGCCTAGAACATCTTTCTGAGACAAAATAAGCAAATACTCAAGATGATGGGACAGATCAAAAAAACACAGATGTCAGCTGGAAAAATTCCACTGGCCACATCTGAAATAATTTGAGCATCAACATGAAGAGCGATGGTAAAGAAACCAGTGTATAAAATAGGAATCTGAGTATACACTGATACAAATAAATTAATTAAAAATTGAAGATCACATTAAAAGTGGGCTATTTAGATTCAAAGAGTCTCCCAACAAAATATTATCACCAAACAGAGAAAGAGTAACTTCATAGGGGAGAAGCTTCTCTAGTATCATACTGGTCACATAGCAATAGGACAAATCAAATACATATGCTACTTGATATTGATAGGATGAGTAACAGCATCACTGCTTTGAAATTCCTGCCAAAGATGCACATTGTAAAACTTAAATCTAATAATGAAGAAATATGAGATAAGCTCAAGTTGAGAAACAGCCTATTAAATAAATCACCTGTACTCTTCAAAAGCATCAATATTATGAAGGTAGAGAAAAGAGGAAAGAACTATTCCAGATTTGAGAAAACTAATGAAATATGACAGTAAAATCTTATTGAACTGAATTTTATTGCACTGATACCACTTCTAAAGGCCATTATTGGGACAGCTGGTAAAATCTGGATGGAGTCTTGGATTAAATTGTAGCAATGTTTCAATAGTAATTTCCTGATTTGGATGGTTATACTGAGGTCATATAGGAGAATGCCCTTTTCTTTAAAGAAAAATGTACAAAATATTTGGGGTAATGAGACATTCTGTTGGCAGCTTGCTCCCAAAAGTTTATTTTTCTTGTTCTTGAACCTTTTATTCCAAAAAAAATTTAAAGTAAATTTAAATTGCATAAAATGAGATTTTGGAACTCTGATCCCTTCCAGACTATACACGACGAGGACACAATTGTTAGGAATAGGGGAATACTAACAGCTCTTGGCAGGCTGCAATAATGACACTGCTAAACTTTCACTGAAGTCAAACTGGGATGCTTTGTGAGGGAAAAGAAAATTGCTGGTAGATGCACTATCTCAGGCACTGGAGAGATTCAGAGGTAATAATTACAAGTATATTGGAACTGGATAGCTGTTGGTGAATACTATGACTATACTGAATATAAGGGGAGGCTGTGGGTGATTAATTATTAATTCAAGTGTAAATGTAAAGTCAGAGACACTAGGAAACTACTATAATGTGACCCAAGGGCTATGTCAATTCTCCCACCCTAAGTAACAATAGGCTAAAAAGGATTTGAACTACCTATCTTGCAGAACATCACAATGGTCTACTAGGCAGTAGATAAATTCTGTGACATTTGGGGGGAAAAAAGGACAGTTTTATCAGGAACAGGTTTTTTTTTTAATTTTTTTATTTAAATTCAACTTACTTAACATATACTATACTATTAGTTTCAGAGGTAGAATTCAGTGATTCATCAGTTGCTTAAAAGGCATATATGAAAAACCCACTATGAATATCATCCTCAATGGACAAAAACTGGGAGCTTCTTCCCTAACGTCAAAAACATGACAGGGATGTCCACTCTCACCACTTTTGTTCAACAAAGTACTGTAAAGCCTAGCCTCAGCAATCAGACAAATCTATTTCAAAAGAAATAGAAGGCATCCAAATTAGCAAAGAAGTCAAACTCTTACTCTTTGCAGATGACATGATACTCTATGTAGAAAAACCCAAGACTCTACCCAAAAATTGCTAAAACTGACACAGGAATTCAGCAAAGTGACATGATATAAACTCAATGCACAGAAGACAGTTGCATTTCTATACACGAACCACCAGGCAGAAGAAAGAGAAATCAAGGAATCGATCCCATTTACAATCACACCAAAAAACACAAGATACCTAAGAATAAACCTAACCAAAAATGCAAAGGATCTTTACTCTGAAAACTATAGAACACTCATGAAAGAAACTGAGGAAGACACAAAGAAATGGAAAAATATACCATGCTCATGGATTGGAAGAACAAAAATTGTCAAAATGTTATGCTGCATAGAGCAATCTATACGTTCAATACAACTCCTTCAAAATGATCATCATTTTTCACAAAGCTGGAATAAACAATTCTAAAGCTGGGGGCATTACAATTTCAGAAACCAAGCTATATTGCAAAGCTGTAATCATCAAGCCAGTATGGTACTGACACAAAAACAGACACATAGATCAGTGGAACAGAACAGAGACCCCAGAAATGGACCCTCAACTCTATGGGTCAACTAATCTTTTCCATTTAACCAATGGAAAAAAGACAGTTTCTTCAACAAATGGTGTTATGAAAACGAGACAGCTACATGCAGTAGAATGAAATTGGACCACTTTCTCACATCATACACAAAAATAAACTCAAATGGATGAAGACCTATGTGTGAAGTAGGAATCCATCAAAATCCTAGAGGAGAACACAGGTAGCAACTCTTTGATTTTGGCCACAGCAACTTCAAGCTAGACCCACCTCTATAGGCAAGGGAAACAGAAGCAAAATGAACTACTGGGATGTCATCAAGGTAAAAAGCTTTTCACAGCAAAGGAAACAGTTAACTAAACTAAGAGGCAACCTATGGAATGGGTGAAAGTATTTTCAAATGTCTTCTCAGATAAAGGGCTAGTGTCCCAAATCTATAAAGAACTTATCAAATTCAATACCCAAAGAACAAATAATCAAATCAAGAAATGAGCAGAAGACATGAACAGACATTTCCCCAAAGAAGACATACACATGGCCAACAGACATATGAAAAAATGCTCAACAACACTTGGTATCAGGGAAATACAAATCAAAACCACAATGTGATACCACCTCACAACAGTAAGAATGGTTAAAATTAATAACTCAGGAAATGACAGATGTTGGAGAGGATGTGGAGAAAGGAGCAGAGTTCTTTTAGATGGCCCGAGTATAAGGTCAGATGGACCCACAAGCATGGCAAGGAAGGATAATAGAAGAAAAAGGCCAAACTTATATCATGGCTAGATAGATTACCACAGTATTTATCAGTATTTATGTGTAAGCCCCCAAAATGACTAATACCAAAATGCAGCTCAACTCAGTCTTATTATATTAATATATTATATCTATTATAAATATGTAATATATTATTTATATATAATATTTTTATATTTATATAATATTTATATAATATATGAAATATATTATTTATATATCATGGATAGATAGGTTCACAGTATTTATGTGTAAACCCCCAAAATGACCAAAACCAAAATGCAGCTCAACTCAGTCTTTATATATATATATATATATATATATATATATATATATATATACATAAAATTATATATATAATTATATATATTATAATATGTCTTTCAAGGACAGTGGTGGGGAGAAATCCTCCAATGGGCAGTGATAAGAACGTTAATGCATTTAGACTACTGGGCAGCAGTGATTGCAGTGATTGCTTAGCTAGATGACCAGAATCCTGGGAAGAAAAGATTTGAAGATTAGAGACAAGGATCTCTGGGAAAAAGATTGAGAATGTACCTATCAGAGTGGGCATGAGAGTGAAGATTATTGTGTCACACGTCAATATGACCAGTGAAGACTGATTGAACCAACTGATGTCATCAGCCACCCTACTGCTTACACAATGGGCTTGTGAATATTATAGCCATGGTGACACAGATGGAGGCTATGCATGGGCCCAACTGGATATACTCCTCACCAAGGCTGATCTACTTATGGCTGCTACTGAATACCAAATCTTCCAGCAGTAGAGACTAATAGTGAGTCCCAGATAAAACAGCATTCTTTGAAGATAACAACTAGGCACTTGGTAGCAAGTTGACTATATCGGACCCCCTCTTTCCCAAGAGGGGAATCTATTCACCTTGGCTGCATTGAGATACATAATGGATATGGTTTACCTGAGCCAGTAATGCTACTCAAGGTCTTATAGAGTTGTTGATCCACTTACCTGGTATGTCTAACACTATCTTTTCTTAAATGAAGGGATCTATATTATAGCAAATCAGTACAGGAGTACTACCATGACAATGAGATCTACTCATCTCATCAAATACTATACCACACAAAAGTGCCAGAATAAAAAGCAATGGAACATCAATTTGAAGTCATCTCTGAAGTACTAGCATAGAGAAAAGACACTTCAAAAATAAGGCAACAACCTGCATGATAGTCTATTCCTCAAATCAAAGATCAAAATTAGGTTCTGTGTCTCCAACAGGGAGAATAACTATTGGTTCAAGAAACCAAAAGTTCCAAACAGCAGTGACCCATTCACCAAGTAACCAGCTAGGATTCCTTGTTTCCCATCTTTTCACCTTAGGTTTTATGGATTTAGAGGTCTTTGTTCCCTGGGGAATTACTTCAAACAGGGGAGATAATATGCAGACCATTAAATGTTAAGTTATGAATGCCACCTGTCTCCTTTTGCCAAGAGACCAGAAGGTAAGGAAAAGATTGATCACTTCAGTAGGGCAGTTATCTCTGATCATCAGTAGGACCTAGAGTTACTGTTACCAAGTGGAGCAGGTGGTACATAAGGACATCTTTAGGAATTCCACTGTTTGAATTTAATAATAAATGGACAAGTAAAACAGCAGGGTCTTAAGTGCTTGGGAGATCAGAATCTATTTCACTGTTTAAGCCACCTAGTCAGGCAGAGGTGTGCTGATGGGGGCCAGAATTTAGAATGAATAGTAGGGAAGGGAGATGCTAAGTGTGAGTTACAGATCTGAGATGGCTGTAGCATCAAGGTTGAGATTCTCCAGATGAAACAAACAAAGAGAATCCGGGAGGAGCTTTCCCAGAGAAGTTGGACTTACTATATGGAGCAAGTAAATAATGGTGGTACAAGCCACCTAGGGCTTCTTTAGGACCACTTATTCTCCCACCATTGCGAAGTGCTAATGGACTAGTGACTGACGGATCACAGAATGAAGGGACTTCTTGATTAGTGGCTGTGAGGATACAAAGGTCAGGACATGTGGCCTCAGTTTAGGAAGAACCATAGCAACTTTGGGAGTACCCTCAGGATTGGCTTAGGCTTCTGTTGCATTTCCTTGGCCGTTTAACGTCTCTGTCTGCAATTCTTTGTTCCTTCTCTCCCTCACAGGAGGGCTCTCTCCCATACATTTCCTGCACACAAATTCTAGGCTCTGTCTGTTACTTGAGGAACCTAATAAAAGTGCTAGTTAGGAAGCATCTAAATCAGATGTACTGAGAAGAAGGGAAATAGCTATTTTTGAAATTCTTGGGTGCCACCCAGTATTATGCCTTAGAATCTTATAGAACAGAACACAAATGGTAACAGTAAGAGAGAAAGAAGCAAACGGAATAAATAAAGAAGCAGGAATAGTAGCTATTCATGTTGGACACCTAATATGTGCTCTCCTTTGGAGGCTTTACATATTTAGTTGTATTTTATTCTCAACCAGCACATCAAGAAATTATTATCTCAATTTCATAGAGAAGAAACTAAAATTAGGGAAAATTACAGAAATTTAGCAACATACAACTAGTTCTCTCTCTATTCCTGGAACCCCAAACTGACTGATGGAATTTTCCCTAAAACCTCTTCTTCTATTTCAAAGAATCAAAGTTGAAGGAAACAGAATTGGGAAGAGGGACAAAGCCAGTATGACGTTCTAAGCAATCAATAAGAAGTAGCTCAAGGATCAGAGTGTAACAGCTAGTAAGAAGAGATAAGATTTACTAAATAGTTCCTCTGTGCCAAGTATCGCATTGGGTTATGTATGTGGATTTTTTCATTTAATCCTTCAGACTCCTGGATGAGGAAAGGCAATATTATTAACATCTTTTTATTAATGAGGAATTCAGGCTCACACAAATAGTGTAGTCCAATGGTTCTCAAACTTCAGCATGAAGGAACACTTGGAGAACTTGCTAAAGCATGGTATATAAGGTTCTACCCTATGAAGAGGGTCTAAGAATTTGCACTACAAAGCCCACATATTCCCTACTAAATACATATTTTTTACAAAGCTAACCCTGGGTTAGGAACAGAAGCCAAAAAGATGGAAAAACAGTCCATGCTCATGGGTTAGAAGAATAAACATTGTTAAAATGTCTATGCTGCCCAGAGGAATCTATACTTTCAATGCCATCCCAATCAAAATACCAATGGCATTTTTCAAAATGGTTGGAATAAACAATCCTAAAATTTGTATGGAACCAGAAAAGACCCTGAACCTCCAAGGAAATGCTGAAAAAAAAACAAAGCTGGGAGTATCACACTGCCTCATTTCAAGCTATATTACAAAGCTATGATCATCAAGACAGCATGGTACTAGCACAAAAACAGACACAAAGATCAATGGAACAGAATAGAGAGTCCAGATATGGACCTTCAACTCTATGACCAATTAATCTTCGACAAAGCAGGAAAAATATCCAACGGAAAAAAGACAGTCTCTTTAATAAATGGTGCTGGGAAAACTAGACAGCTACATGCATAAGAATGAAACTGGACCATTCTCTTACACCATACACAAAGATAAACTCTAAATGGATGAAAAACCTCAATGTGATACAGGAATCCATCAAAATCCTAGGGGAGAACACAGGCCGTAATCTCTTCAACATCGGCCACAGCAACTTCTTTCAAGACATGTCTCCAAAGGCAAGACAAACAAAAGTAAAAAATGAACTTTTGGGACTTCATTAAGATAAAAATCTTCTACACAGCAAAGGAAACAGTCAAGAAAGCAAAGAGGTAACCCATAGAATGGGAGAAGATATTTGTAAATGACACTAGAGATAAAGGGCTGATATCCAAGATCTATAAAGAACTTCTCAAACTCAACACCCAAAAAAACCAAATAATCAAGTCAAAAAATGGGCAGAAGACATGAACAGACACTTCTCCAAAGAAAACATACAAATGGCAAACAGACACATGAAAAAAAGTTCATCATCATTAGCCATCAGGGAAATTCAAATCAAAACAACACTGACATACTACCTTACACCAGTAAGAATGGCAAAAACTGACAAGGCAAGAAACAACAAATGCTGGTGAGGATGTGGAGAAAGGGAACCCTCTTACACTACTGGTGGGAATGGAAGTTGGTACAGTCACTTTGGAAAACAGTGTGGAAGTTCCTCAAAAAGTTAAAAATAGAGCTACCTTATGACCCAGCAACTGCACTACTGGGTATTTACCCCAAAGATACAGATGTAGTGAAAAGAAAAGCCACATGCACCACAATATTCATAGCAGCAATATTCATAAAAGCCAAACTGTAGAAAGAGCAACGATGCCCTTCAACAGACAAATGGATAAAGAAAATGTGGTCCACATATACAATGGAATATTACTCAGCCATCAGAAAGGATGAATACCCAACTTTTGCATCTACATGGGTGGAACTGGAGGAGATTATGCTAAGTGAAATAAGTCAAGTAGAGAAAGTCAATTATCAAAAGGCTTCCCTTATTTGTGGAACATAAGGAATAGCATGAAGGACATTAGGAGAAGAAAGGGAAAAATTAAGGGGGTAAATCAGAGGGGGAGATGAACCATGAGAGACTATGGACTCAGGGAAACAAACTGAGGGTTTTAGAAGGGAAGGGGGTGAGGGTGATGGGAAAGGGGGATACACATATTGTGTGGAGCACTGCATGTTATACACAAACAATGAATCATGGAACACTATATCAAAAACTAATGGATGTACTCTTAATCTCAGGTTACAAACTGATGGTTGCTGGGGGCGGGTAGGATAGGGTGGCTGGGTTATGGACATTGGGGAGGGTATGTGTTATGGTGAGTGCTGTGAATTGTGTAAGAATGATGATTCACAGACCTGTACCCCTGAAACAAATAATAAAGTATATGTTAATAAAAAAAACAACAACTAATGATGTATTGTATGTTGACTAACATAACATTTAAAAAATAAAATAAAAAAATAAAAGTCCTGGGGCGCCTGGGTGGCTCAGTGGGTTAGGCCTCTGCCTTCAGCTCAGGTCATGATCTCAGGGTCCTGGGGTCGAGCCCCACATCGGGCTCTCTGCTGAACGGGGAGTCTGCTTCCCTCTCTCTCTCTGCCTGCCTCTCTGCCTACTTGTGATCTCTCTTTCTCTCTGTCAAATAAATAAATAAAATCTTAAAAAAAAATAAAATAAAAAAAATAAAAGTCCTCTGGCAATTCAGTGTGCAGCCAAGGTTAGGTACTATTATTTTTAATACAAGCAAGATAAATTTTGACATGATTTTGAGGAACTACAGGAAGATAAGAAGAGGTAATTATTTTTACTTTGATTTTAGGGATCAAAGAAATTCTTATGTGAAAAATAGAAATTCCATTATCCTTTGCTGTGTAGTTAACTGTATTTATATAAAGACAAAAATTCATTTTGTTTTTAAGTTTTAGAATCAATTTATTGATGATGTTATAATAGAAATTCTATTTTGGCTAGATTATTTCTCACCCATCTCTTGGCAGAGGTTTATATATTTGAAGTATTTTCTTAGAATATTTTTGTAATATAGACAATGAATATTTACAATATCATTTGTTTTGGACCAATATAAATTAAGAGTAACACTATCCCCTCAGTTGATTCTGTTCCTGGCTCACAAGTAAAATTCCTCAGAGAAACCCCCTCCACCATATACACAAACCCCAACCACATATAAAATAGCTCTAACTTCCCTTGAGTTTTCTTTACAGCACATATCAACACCTGGCTGTTCTATGCATCTATTTTTGTTTCTCTTTCCCACTTTTCTGAAAAGTATGCTCAGTGAAAAGCAGAAAAAAAAAATGTTTACTGCTTTTATCAAGCAAGGGTGGATACTTAGGAGGGCCTCCATAAATGCATATGAAATAAACCAATGAATGAATTAAACTATAATAACGTCTGCAAGGGCATGGACTATGCTTTATTCCTCTTCTTTTTCCCCATTATAAATCAGTGTTTGCTGAACCAAGCTATAAATATTCACAAGTCCATGGTAAGACAGAGTATAGGTCTCCTGCAAGGGAGCAGTTGAGATGATTTAACTGATCTAAGACTTCTTAAATTCTTTTGTGAAAATATTTATTAATATCCTATAATTTTCAAAGGTCTCAATAAGGTAGCAAGAAGCATAAGTCTTGTTGCTGCTATAGTTGTGGACCTTACTATGTTCATTTCGGCTTCACTTAAGCCACCGTTTAAAATGAGAGATTGAATAATGAAGATAAAAGTTCTGAACATGGATTCATCCAATATACATGAAAATGTGTGATTCTCAAATTATTTAAAAAAATATTCAGGTAAGTAGTTAACACATGTCAAAATTTTACTTAATTCATTAACAGAGAATGACATAGGTGATTAAATGAGGATATGAGAATCTCAGATTTATAAGGTCAGTGGAAAAAGAAATTTGGAATAAAATTGCTTAGTCTGATACAGACTCATTAATATCCTACAGGGCAATAAGCTGTAACCTTTGGGGGATATCTTCTCTCTCAAACAGAAAAAAAAATCACACCTTGTTCATTTTCTATAAATCAACCTCTCATTTACAGTTATAAGACATGTGAGCCTTAATCAACTGTGAATAGTAAATCAAAATTATATTCCAAGAGAGAATCAGATGACCCTCAGACAGTCTTATTGGAAAATGCTCTAGTATAACATTTTAAAAAATAGAACTCTTCTTTTTGTCTTATTTCCAAGTTGTAGTTATTTTATTTCCCCGAACACAGACTAATCCCTAAATGGTGTGGTGGAAAATATACTTAGTTTAAGAGGAAGAAAATGATCGTGGAAAAGCAAAGGTAATATAATACATGAATATTTTGGAAAAGGGGTCAAAAGTAATCTCATTTTAAAAGCGATGGAAGCGATGGAGATAAATTCTATTTAACAATATTTGCCCCACTCCACCAAGGGATGCAATGATGGGTAAACCATTTGAAAGTACTCTCAGCTTCTCAGAAGAACAATCGTGCAAAGCATATAGTGTTTCTCCTTCTCCAAAATAAAGGCAGTCATTCATATCCAATTTGTATAAAATTTCCTAGTATGACAGTGATCATTTAATTAGTACTAAGACTACTGACCACAAAAACATGTTCTATCACAGTGCTAGAGAGAATTAAGCTTCTCTTTTGGGGTGTTGTCTGGAGATGACTTTAATCATTGCCTTTTGTTGAATTCTGTTCTCCTGGGCTCTGGGAGGTCCAGGGCTGAGGGCTGATGCTTCCATCTAGAAGTCCCCCTACTTCTTTATTTTTTATAAGTTTTTATTTAAATTTCAGGTAGTCAACATACAGTGTTATGTTAGTTTCAAGTGTACAACATAGTGATTCAACACTTCCACACAATACCCGGTGCTCATCACAACAAGTGTCCTTCTTTTTTTTTTTTTTAAGATTTTATTTATTTGACAGAGATCACAAGTAGGCAGAGAGGCAGGCAGAGAGAGAGAGGAAAGGAAGCAGGCTCCCCGCCGAGCAGAGAGCCCGATGCGGGGCTCGATCCCAGGACCCTGAGATCATGACCTGAGCCGAAGGCAGAGGCTTTAACCCACTGAGCCACCCAGGTGCCCCAACAAGTGTCCTTCTTAATATCCATCACCTATTAACCCATTCCCCAATCTACCTCTCCTCTGATGAACATCAATTTGTTCTCTATAGTCAAGAGTCCATTTCTTGGTTTGCTTCTCCCTTTTTCCCCCTTCTGTTCATTTATTTCTTAAATTCCACATATGAATGAAACCATATGGTATTTGTCTTCTCTGACTTATTTTGCTTAGCATAATACTCTCTAGCATGATCCACATCATTGCAAATGGCAAAAATTCATTCTTTTCTATAGTTGAGTAATATTCCCTTATATGTATATACAACACCTGTTCTTTATCCATTCATCAAATCAAAGGACATTTGGACTACTTCCATAATTTGGCCACTGTAGATAATGTTGTCATAAACATTGAGATGCATGTATCCCTTTGTAGTGATCAAAACAGTTTGGTACTAGTGAAAAAAAAAAAAGGCACAGAGATCAACAGAACAGAATAGAAAAGCCAGAAATGAACCCATAATTATATGGTCAATTAATCTTTGACAAAGCCAGAAAGAATATGCAATAGGAAAAAGACAGTTTCTTCAAATGTTGTTTAGAAAAATAGATACCAACATTCAAAAAAAAAAGAAAAGAAAAGAAAGAAATAGGACCACTTTCTTACACCATACACAAAAATAGATTCAAAATGGAGAGACCTAAATATAAAATAGGAAATCATTAAAGTCCTAGAGGATGCAAGTGGTAATCTCTTCAACATTGGCTGAAACAAATTCTTACTATGTCTCCTGAAGCAAGGGAAACAAAAGCAAAAATAACTATTGGGACTTCATCAAAACAAAATGCTTCTGCAGAGTGAAAGAAACAATCAACAACAAGAACTAAAAGGAAAACTACGGAATGGGAGAGGATATTTCCAAATAACACCTGATAAAGGGATAATGCCCAAGTATATAAAGAACTTATAAAACTCAATACCCAAAAAATGAATACTCTAATTGAAAATTTGTGAGAAGCCATGAATAGACATTTTTCCAAGCAGATTTACAGATGGCCAACAGACAGAAAAGATGCTCGACATCACTCATTATCAGGGAAATACAAATGAAAAGTGCAATGAAGTGTGCTCATACCTGCCAGAATGGCTAAAATTAACAGCACAAGAAACAACAGATGTTGGCTAGGATGTGGAGAAAGGGGAACCCTCTTGCCCTTTTCGGGGAAATGCAAACTGGTACAGCCACTCTGGAAAACAGTATGGAGGTTCCTCAAAAAGTTAAAAATAGAACTATCCTGCAATTACACAACTATGCATTTACACCAAGGATATAAAAATAGTGATTCAAAGGGATACATGTGCACCCCAATATTTATAGCAGCATTATCAACAATAGCCAACTATGGAAAGAGCCAAAACATCCATCTACTGATGAATGGATAAAGAACAGGTGGTACACACACACACACACACACACACACACACACGGAGAGGAATATTACTCAGCCATCAAAAAGAGTGAAATCTTGCCATTTGCAAAGAGGTATTATGCTAAGTGAAGTAAGTCAGCTAGAGGTATTATGCTAAGTGAAATAAATCAGAGAGAGAAATATTATATGATTTCACTCATATGTGGAATATAAGAAACAAAACAGATGAAAATAATGGGAAAAAGAGAAAGGGATAAGCCATAAAACAGACTCTTAACTATAGAGAACTGAGGGTTGCTGGAGGGAAGGTAAAGAGAGTGATGGGTTAAATGGGTGATGGGGACTAAGGAGGGCACTCATGATGAGCAATGGGTAATATAAGTGAGTGGTTAATCACTCACTCCTACACCCAAATCTAATATTACGTTGTATGTTACTAACTGGAATTTAAATAAAAACTTGAAAAAGAAAGAAAAAATTGCCTGGATCCCAACCACCAGATTCTGATGTAATTGGGGTGTGGACTGACCCCTGAGATTTTGATTGCCACCCCCAGATGATTTAATGTGTAGCCAAAGTTAAGAAGCACCCATATAAACCATAATTTCACTAGACAGATTATTCCTCTGCCCACTCCCACCAGATCTACCCCTAGAGTCTCTAATTGTCTTTTTATTTGTTCACAGAAGAACGATCACATTTACAATATTTTCTAAGTCTTACTAGCCCTTTGTATAAGCATATTCTATTTTATTCTTCATATTGGAAGACCTTTTTGTTTCGTTAGAGACCATAAATGATTTCTTGTTTTAATCTGGAAGAAATACTTTCTAGACGTATTTGTCTCTATTATGCTAGAATTTCTTTTCATGTTCCACAACTTCACCAAGTCATGCTTTCCTCTTTTGGTATTGCTAGAATATACCTTAAGTCTGTTCCTAGGAAAGTTTTATGGGCATCCATTTTTAGTCATTGTAGACCTGATAATGTTTTAATTCCACCTTACCTTTATAGTTGATTCATAATTTAGCTGTGAATAGAATTTTAGATTCAAAATAATTTTTCCTTGAAAACTTGAAGACATTGTTCTACTTTATTCTATCATTTAATGTGCCTGAAGTGTGATGTGTTTCTCTGCTACTATTAGACTAATTCATTTATTCCCAAAATAATTTTAACATATTTTCCATATTTCAAAATTTGTATTATTTATTCTAAAGTACATTCTAAATAATATATTCTAAATTATCTTAGCCTTTACTATATCTTCTACTGAATAAATATAATTTTTAATTTCCATATCCTTTTTTTCTTTTTTCTTAATCCTCCTTTCCCTTAACATCTTGTTCATGGTTTGTGGGCACAAGGTCCTATTGAATTACTCTGAGGACACTGAAGATTTTTGAATTTTCACATTTTCCTCTTGGATCACATCTGTTTTTTCATTTTGCTTTCTTTTTCATGTTGTTTATTTTCTTCAAGTGTTTGGTGATCCACTGTTTTCCTTTTAAGGTTAAAAATGAGATGGTAGAAAACTTTACTGAGGGTTCCGAGGACTTGGAGGTTTTGGTTTACCTACAAACAAGTGAATGGTTTTTCACTAAGTTGGGATTTTCAAAATGTCAGAAGAAGGAGGCATCACTTTAGAAACCAACATCCACCCTTGCAGCCCCAGATGCTTTATCAGTTAGTCTCCTTAGAAAGAGTCTTCCTTTTTACCAGGGAGGAACACATCAAGATGCTGATAAGCTAGTATGGAAGAAGGAGATAAGAGAGGGACTGTATCTCCAAGGCATATGCTATATGCTCCATAAATAGACTTTCAATTAATCACCTATTTTTAGCCCCTTCTCCTATTACCATCTGAACCCAAATCTGGAGCTTTTCTTGGTGCTGCAAGAAGAGATCATCTGTTTGCTTTCTCTGTGCATGTCCCTTTGGGTATTCTAGGCTATGACTCCCTTCTCTCTGCTTCATTTGTTTAAACACAACCATCTGAATTCTGTCTTCCAGAAATCTGTTGAAATCTATCATTCACCAAGAACATTCTTCTATCATAATGTCTTTATTGGCTTGGATTTATTCCCTTAAATTTTTTCTTTATTATATTTAATGGGTCTTAATAAAAGGAGACTATGTAGGTATGTTTATTGTGCCATCTGGAATCAGAGAAATCAAGGTTTCATTCTTAACATTTACCTGTTATAATTTAAATCTGACCTGAAGAAAGTCTTCCCTGAATAGACAGTTTTGATGATAACCAGGGAATCCATATACAGCTGACAGGTAAGTTCTATCAAGACTTTCACGCTGTGATGGACAGTATACTATTAAGGGCACCAAATCCAGATTTTGTTTTATGTAAGGTAGATGCTAAGACCAGAAGAAAGCCACTGATGTTGGATACAGAGAGGTCAGCTCATGAGCCAATGTTTGCAGAAAAGGCTGGAGAAGCCTAATTCTAAAAGATGGAAAGCTGACTTCACCCAACAGCCTGGGGCCACGTAATCGTCTTCTTCATTCTTAGCTCTACTCTCACCTCCTAGAACCAATCCAACATGAGACAGAAAGAAATTCATCGACTCCAAATTCCAACAGTCATTAGTGCCACAACCTCTGCTTATCCAGCTCTGGGCTACTGCTTGATCAAGTCCTACATGACCTCTGTAATTCTCCCTCTCCACAAGTCCTTTCTGCTTGGTTGTATGTTCTCTCTGGATCCAAACAGGGGTGGGGCTCTGTTCTGCTTGACACCACCTTCTCAGAGGCTAGACGTCTGTGCATCTGCTGCGCTATTCTGCCTGATGGGACCTGTCTTCCTGTGAATCAGCAGCCTAGGATTTCACATCTTTTGCTCCTACTGTTGGCACACATCTCTCCCATTGTCAGCCTCCCTGTCAACATTCACAGTGACCCATGCTTGTGTACTTTAAGCACTGTGCTTACTGACCCACCTGAACACCCTGTCACCATCTTCTGATCATTACTTTCTAAGACTTATCTAGACCCATAACATAATAGGGTCAATATATACAGTTTTGAGAGGGAACAAAGATGATATATTGTGAGGATGAGAAATTATCTGAAACAACATTAAAGCCTCATTTGTAACAATCTTCACTGTCTTATCCCCAAATTCTAATCTTCTAGACCTTTAGTCCTGCTGTCTTCTCATTTGTGAGGGAGAATGATGGGGGCTGGGTATGATCTTGGGTAGCCTCAGTGCACTAATAATACCCATTCTTTAACTATCGTAGACTGTTAGTTCTTCCACCCAAGAACAGGGAAAATAGCATTACTACGTTGGATGGCTCTTGAGAATTAATGCAGATTACACACTATCAGTGCCTAGAATAATCCAGATATTCATTTTGGCTCTCCAAGTGTCTGACTCTTTTGTCATGGGTATGCTTGTGCTGATCCCACTCAAATCACTAAATTTGCTGGCAAGATTTTCAGTGTATGATTCTGACCTGAGAACTTAGCTTGGTGTTCTAGACTGTGCATATTGTTCCCATCTTAAAAGGACTTAAGTTCTAAATAGCTGCTTTTAAATATGGTGCCATATTAATCACTGTAGACTGAGGAAAATGTATACTATAATTTATCTTATAAAATCAGAGTTAATCATTTTAGGACAAGACTGTTCCTTGTTATTTTGAATAAATGGCAACTGAGTATTTATCCAAAAAGTATACTGGTGACATTACTTTGGGATAAGAAATAACAATAAGGGGTGGAGGACGCCTGGGTGGTTCAGTGGATTAAAGCCTCTGCCTTCCACTCAGGTCATGATCCCAGGGTCTTGGGATCAAGCCCCCCATCGGGCTCTCTGCTAGGCAGGGAGTCTGCTTCCCTTCCTCTCTCTCTGCCTGCCTCTCTGCCTACTTGTGATCTCTGTCAAATAAATAAATAAAACCTTAAAAAAGAAAAGGAAAGAAAAGAAATAACAATAAGGGTTTGGAAAACTCTTCATTGGGTGGCTCAGTGGGTTAAATCCTCTGCCTTTGGCTCAGGTCATGATCCCAGGGTGCTGGGATCCAGCACTGCATCAGGCTCTCTGCTCAGCAGGGAGCCTGTCTCCCCCACCCCCACCTCTGCCTACTTATGATCTCTGTGAGATAAATAAATAAAATCTTTTTAAAAAAAAGTGAAAATTTCCTATATCATGCAAACAGGTGTATTTACTTAGAGTCTTATACCTTCCACAGCTTGCCCTAAATAACTGCATGAAAAAGTTTCCAAAACTAGAGTGGTAAAGGATATTGCAGGATTTTTCAGTGACATTATGTCACTGCTGGGTAAGTACTGTTCTGGGGAACAAAAGTAAAGAACAACTTACATATAATTTTTCATATAACCAGTTCCTATACCAGTGATTGTCAACCATGAAGTAGGTTAGTATCCTGGGGAAGGAGGTTAGATCACAGTAGTCAGTATGTTTAAAACATCTCAGGTGATTCTAATACACAGCCATAATGGAAGTCTACTCTCTGATATAAAGCAAAGAATGTCACACTTGCATCACAATAAAAAAGATGAGACCTACTGAAACCATAATATTCCTGGAAGACAACACAGTAATCTCTTTGCCATTGGCCTCAGCAACATTTTTCTAGATACATCTCTTCGAGCAAGAGAAATGAAAACAAAAATAAACTATTGGGACTACACCAAAATAAAAAGCTTTCTCACAATGAAGGAAACTGATGACAAAACAAAAAGCAACCTACCAAATGGAAGAAGGTATTTGCAAATGATATATCCAATAAGGGGCTAATATCCAGAATTAACAAAAACCTTACACAACTCAACACCAAAAAAACCCCCCAAAATATCTGATTTAAAAAATGGACAGGGGACCTGAAGAGACCTTTTAATTTCTTAACAAAGACAACATAAAAATGGCCAAAAGATAAGCAAAAATATGCTTAACATTCACTAACAGTCAGAGAAATATAAATATAAAAAAAAGCACCATGAAATATCACCTAATACCAGTAAGCATGGCTATTATCAACAAGACAAGAAGTAAGTGTTGGCAAGGATATGGAGGAAAAAACAAACAAACAAACAAAAAAACCCTCATGCTCCAATGGTAGGAATGTGAATTAGTGCAAAGTCTATGGAAAACAGTATGGAGGTTCCTCAAAAAATTAGACCAAGTAATTCCATTAAAGGGTACTCATTAAAGAAAACAAAATACACATTTAAAAGATAAATGCACCCTACATTTACTGCAGCATTATTTATAATAGCCAAGATATGGAAGCAACCTAAGGGTCCATCAATGGATGAATGGATAAAAAAAGATGCCATCCATGTTTTAAAAGTAGTATTATAAAACCCTAGGAAAGGATAAGATCTTCCCATTTGTGACAACATGGATGGACACCAAGTGAAATAAGTCAGAGAAAAACAAACACCATATGATTTCACTTATATGTGGAATCTATAAGGCAAAACAAGCAAACAAGAGCAGAAAGAGACCCATAAATACAGATAATAAACTGGTGGTGGCCAGAGGGAAGGGGATTGGGGGGGTTGGACAAAATGGGTGAAAGGGAGTAGGAGATAGAGACTTCCAGTTACAGAATGAGTAAGTCACAAGGATGAAAGGTAGAGCATAGGGAATAAAGTAAATGGGGTTGTAGTAGTGTTATATGGTGACATGTGGTAGCTAGAAGTGTGGTGAGCATAACATAATGTACAGACTTGTTAAATCACTGTGTTGTACACACGAAATTAATGTAACAATTTATGAAAGAAAAGAAAAGAAAGATTGATTGATTAAATGTTCATCCCAAATATAATGCAAGTGAAACATGGTGGATGTGAAAACAGTATTATTTAAAGTAATATTCTCCAAACTTGCCTATTCATGAGAACCATCCAGGGCAGTGGTTGAAAATGTCAACTCCCCAGGCCCTCTCCTGATTCAGAAAGCCTTCTGATTCACTTCAGACTTAGAAGGTCTGCAGTGAGAACCAGAAATCTGCACCTTAATGCTTACCCCAAGCTGATTTGTATGATCATATATATCAAATATGAGATACAGGATTCAAAAACAAAACAAAACAACAAAACACAACAAAACAAAACACATAGACTTCAAGGCAGTCTAAAGTGCAATGTCAAGATCACAGGCATATAGGAGAGTTCTCCAATGCATAACATGCTGGAATTCTTGACACTGACATGGATCATGGAAAAATGTATAGTGAAATCATGGGAAAATCCTTAGAGGTACAGGTGTTTTTGTATGACAATATCATAAAACTCACTTCACCAGGCTGGCTGAGAGCTGTCAGCAGCACGTCAAGGAGGTTGCGCTGGACAGTGCGGGGCAACAATGGATCTGAGTGCTCCCTGGCCTTGTCCCCTTCCAGAATACGGTGAATCACTTTGGCTATACTGTCCTCACCTTCTAGTTGCTTTATGCTAAACATTATTTCATCACTTTGTGTTTAAGACTGGCCTTGAGGCCACCTAAGTCTGAGGTCCATGACTTTTATTTGACTACTGACACAGAGAATCAGGAACACAGCACAGCCATTCATTTGTATAACATTTGGGGCTGCTGTGGTACTTCAGTGTCACAGTTGTGTAGCTGTGACCAAGGCCATGTGTCTACAAAGCTGAAAATATTCACTATTTGGTCCTTAATAGAAAAAGTCAGCTGGACCCTATACTATGTTTACCTTGTCTCTTGAAAGTGCCTGGAATTGTATCAGCTTAGCACAAAGCATGGTATGGCACGGTAAGGGTCTGAGCCCTGAGTACTTCAAGTACCCAAAACTATTTCTACACCCAGGCTTTTTGGTTTCAGACTATGAATTACTTTTTGTTTTGTTTTTATTTTGCTTGACGGTTCTCACTTAAGCCATGGGAACTGTGTCTGCCTTTACTTACAACAAAGAGAGTCCTGACTGACATAAATTACGACAATAAAAAATACAAATGGAGAAGAAAAAATAGCAGAACTAAAATCTGTGTGCTATTTAAATATCTGACCAACTAAGAGTGACATGGAGAAACTCAGTGATTTTTGCAATGAATATAAATACTCCTCCCTAAAAGTAGCAAATGCTTGTAGAAACAACTGAAGACAGACTGATCAGAGATGGATCTCTATCAATACCAAGACAGAGACAACACATTAGCCGTTCTGTCATTAGGTCTTTGCCATAATAGCACAGAGGGTTGTGATTAACGGCATATGGATACATCACACCCTTGATATCAGTGCTTCATGTTTTGCATTTTTAGACTTCTACTAACTGCTAATCAAAACTCACATAGCTATACAGTTTATCTCTTTTGTTAGTTTAATTCAGAAAGACCTCATGTTCCTCTTTAAGTCCCAATTTTTTAGCAAGAATCTGGCTTACAGTAGACTCTTCATAAAAAGAATAAAGGAGCCTAAACTAGCTGACCCAACATTTTCACCCTAGGATGCAGATCTAGTCAGTATACAGGAACTTAAAGAATTAGTCCTCTCAGAGTGCATTCTTATCTGAAAAAGCAGCCCCCAAACACCTCTACTCTTTTCCAAATGCATAAATCTCCCTAAAATGTCCAGCTCATTTATAAATTCTTAATAGTAATGACCTAAGCTGACCAATGCTCTTTACAACCACAGAGTCCCTTTATTCAAAATCCTTAGCCATTTTTGCAGTTCAACATTGCTGATTCTTAACCTTATGGAAATGAAATAGGCATGAGACCTGGTGAGACTGAATTCATTTTCTGTTCACTGTGTCTTCTCCTGGAGGGTGTGTCCACCTTGGATTTGTCAGGAGGGGTAAAGCCCAATTGAGTGAAGCAAAATTGCTCCTTGTGATCCGGTCAAGAATTTAATGAGCCCTTATGCATGCTGAGGAAGAACTTTCTGAATTCCAGGATTTACTCGTTTAAAAAAAAGAAATATTTCTGTCAATCTCATACTTAATCCCTTTGTTCCCATTAGGATAAAACCTGCTTTAAATAACTTCTCTTCAAGTCCTTAATTGAGAATAAGCAGCCTTAGTTCGATCTACCTTAACAGTTTGAGATTCTTCATATCATTGATAAAAAAAAAAAAAAAAAGGGTGAGATAGACCACTGTGCCCAACAGAAATCTCTCTTGAAGATGGGAGAGCAAGATTTCTGGTTAATCCTCCAAAGCTCCAAATAAGACCTGGATTAATCAACGGAAGCACCTACATTTTACTGAGGTCCTTACTACTTATACACTTCCTTTTGAAGTCACCACCTGCTTGGCTTACACATTATTCTCTATTGATAGCAATCAAAGATTAAACCCTAACAGAGGACATGATGTCTGTATCAGTTATCAATAGCTGCATAGCACTTTACTTCAAACCTTAGTAGCTTAAAACAATAATATTCATTAGGTCACAGCCTGTCTGGAATTCAAGCTCAGGTTAGCTGGGTCCTCTGGCTTTGGTTTTTCTCAAGCCTACCATCCAGGATCAGCCAGAGTTGGTATCAATTTAATGTTTAACTGGGAGGAGGTCCATTTCCAAGCTTGCTTACTTCGTTGTTCCACAATTCAGTTCCTTATGGACTATAGGACTAAAGGGCTGAATTTTCCACCAGCTATTAGCCAGAGGTCTCCTTCCCTGGCTCCTTGCCCTGTACATCTCTCCAAAGGGTGGCTCGCAACATGGTGACTAGTTTCATCAGAGTAAGTAAATGCGCAGCAAGAGAAACACTGGCAAGCTAGCAATCACAGTCTATTACAACCTAATCTCAGAAGTAACATTTCATCACTTGTGCCGTATTCTATTTATTAGAGCCAGTCACCAAATGCAGCTCATACTTCAGGTGAGAGGATTACTTAGGGCATGGATATCAGGAAGTGGGGATCACTGGGAGCCATCTAAGAAGTCTGATTCCCACAATGTATGAATCAAGCTTCCAAAGGGGATTGAAATATTAAGGAAATAAAGGCTGAGTTGTAAAAGTTTATTTGCCTGACTCACAGCAGTTGTCACATGTAAAAAGACTTGTCCCATTCTTATTTGGGGCTGCTACCTCAAACTTCTAATCATAAATCTCTCCAACCCATCATGTCTACCTTCATATTCAGAGAGAATGTTCACAGAGAGAATGTTCCTTACATTCACAGAGAGAATGTTCCTTACAGAGACATTGCTCCTGATTCACAGAGAAAATGCAAACAACCAAATGAGACTCCAAACTGCAGACTATCAGAAGAAAAAATACATGACTACGTTTTTACTCATCCTTTTCTTTTTATTTTGATGTCAAAGAAAGAGATATTCCCATTTCAGGGTATTTGGTTGCTGAAACACCCTTCTTTTCTACTCAAGTCTTTACTTCTCATTCCATCTTTTCCCTGTACCCTCAACACAAGCCACTTTGACGGCTCTGTCATGACATGTCAACTGTCCAGGTTTCTCCCATGTTGTCTCCCTGTCCACTACAGGTAATAACTACTCTCCAGGTAGCTACTCATACCTTTCTCTTGCCTCGATACATTTGAATATGGCTACTGTTTTCACTAAGGCACTGGCCCAACTTTTGTCAAGGTGATGTGCTTAAAACTAAATTCAACTGCCTCTTTTCAGGCACTTAATTAGCTTAAAAATTATTATTAAATAATAAATACTTAGATTAGCTTTCTGTATCATTTATTACTTCTAATTGTTCCCACCTTCCAGGGATACTCTCCTCTTCTGATGCTCTTACAGTGTTGCTGTATCTGTCTATCCACACTTTCTCTATCTTCTTGGCAGAGGAATCAGTCAGTCTGGCCCTTTAGCATTCATGTTTCAATTCCTAAGTCGGGCACTCTTCTCTTTTTATTCTGTAAGCACTCTTAAAAAGACATCAGCCACTTTTCTAATTTTAATTACCACCCATATGAGAACAACTCCTCAAGTTTTATCTTCACCACAAATCTTCCCTCCTAAATCCCACACTACTATCTAACTACAGAAGAAGAGTATACCTGGTAATGTGAGTTAATGTCAAATGGAATTCTTCATGCCCCCTCAACCAATCACTTGCTCCTAAAACGCTCCTCCTCTTTACAAGGATTCCCTCCATTCTGTTAGCCAAGTCAGAATCCTGAGTGAATCCTTGACTATTCCCTTTACATGGACACCTCCAAACAATTAACTTTCAAGTTTCAGTCAAAAGGACGAAAAAATTAGATGCTACAGTAATCCTTACCCAGTACTTCACAGCCCCACTCTCCACATTTAACCTCCAAACTGAATGAAAATTAAACATGTAAAGAAGTTACCTTCACCAAAAATCCAGAAGACCTGTCCAGTAGGCAGAATCATAACTCATGTGAAGATGTCCATGTTCTAATACTCAGAAGACCTGTGACTATGTAAAGTGATATGCAGGGAGGAAATGAGGTTGCAGGCTCAACTAAGGTGGCTAACCAAAAAATAATCTTAAAAAGGAGAGACATATTGAATTATTGAATAATTACATGGGTCCTTAAAAGTCGAAATCAGAGAGCTACAATGTAAGAGAGACCTCACTAGCTCTTGTTGGCTTTGAAGATGGAAGGGAGCCATAACTCAAGGAGTGAGAAGAGCTTTTAGAAGTTGGGAGAGGCAAGAACATGGATTCTCCCCTAGAGTCTAGAAAGGAGAGAGCCTGGCCAACTTGCGTATTTCAGTCTAGTGAAATATTTTTTCAGACTTCTGACCTCCAGGACTATAAAGTAATACATTTGCATTGTTTTGAGCCACAAACTTTGTAGCAACTTGTTATAGCAGTGGCAGAAAACTAATAGAGCCTATTTTTCAAGAGATTTTTGATTCTTTATGTCAGATTTAAGCAAAGATCCACTGTTACTAAAATCAGAAATAAAAGCGCAGACATTCTATGGAAGTAAAAAGGATAAAAGAGTACTGCTAACAATTGTAGGTAAACCAACTAGATAACCTAAATAAAATGGAAAATTTCCTTGAAGCAAAAACTTAACCAAAACTAAATCTAAATAGACTTATAACGAGCAAGGGAATTGAATCGGTAATTAAAAGTTTCCCCACAAGCAAAGCCCTGGACCAGATGGCTTCACTGGTGAATTCTAACAACATGTAGGGATTAACTAACACCTTTTCTTCTAAAACTTTTCCCAAAAAGTGAAGAGGAACACTTTGTAACTCATTATATGAGGCCACTTTACCTTGAAACAGAAGACAAAGATACTGTAAGAAAACCAGAGCCCAAGATGTCTCATGAACATTTGATGCCAAAAGCCTCAACAAAGCACAAAAAAATTGAATTCAGCAGCATATGAAGGAAGCATCTGAAACCTATCACAAACCTCTTAACACTCTTACCGAACACTGTACTCCAAGTCCTAGCTCATGAAAAACGGAAACAAGAAAAGGAAAGTAGTAACTTACAGGTTAAGAAGGAAAGAAGAAATAAAACTATCTTTGTCTGCAGATGGCATTAAGGTCTATGTAGACATTTCCAAAGAAGGTTTTAAAAAAATCTTTCTGAAATTACTGAGAAGACAAGTCAATTACTTTTGTACTATTATATATGCCAGCAATGAAAAACTAAACTTTGAAGTTTTTTTTTTTAAAAACTCTTCTTACATACTTTTACATACATACATTTTTACTTACTTTTTTACAAGAGCACCCAAGAAAGAAATACTCAGGAATACATCAAACAAATATGTACAGGCCCTCCATCCATAAAAGAGAAAACAACTCTAATGAAAGAAATCAAAGAACTAAATATTATAATAACATATGCCTGGGAATCAGAGTTAAGGGATCACATTCATTAAAATAAACAGGACCTCAGAAGGATCCTGACTCTTTCTCACAGGATCTCAAGGAGATTTGGTCTTTCTGTTTACACTTCTCCCTGCCTCTTCCAGCTGCAGCCTTCTCACCACCTTCTTCAATGAATACCCTTTCATGTATCCAGTGAAACTACTGAAATATAATTTGAATGACAAATATCAATTTGTGTACATGTGAATATGCACATGAGTGTGATATGTGTGTGTAGGCATTCATTTTTTATTTGAAGTGAATAGTTCTTTTGATATAGAGGAATTTTTCTCAATAGTATTAAACCTGCATTGCACAAATTTTCTTGTTTTTTTTTTTATTTATTTGATTTTTAAAAATTTTCTTGTTTTTAAATCTATGTGCACAATAACTATGGATGTTAATGGGCTGATTACATTGTATTACTCTGCTTTTGTAACACCTGTTTGATCAGTGGGATTTCCCCCATCGTCAATGTACTTCAAACATGTTGTGGGATAGTCAACTTACTAGATCAATGTCAGTAAGTTCGTCAGTAAGTACCAAAGTGGCCCTTTTTTCCTACTCTGATGAATTGGCTCCACACAATTTTCAAATGCTATACAGGAAACAAAACATAAAGTTGAACAAACTACCAAAACTTGATATGGTATATGACAGTTACTTAATATAAGCTGCCCTCACTTTTTACATGGTACAAGTTATCTCCTACTCACTAAAAAACATACATAAATAAAAGTCAGCAAATCTGATTATGTTACCAGACAAAATAATCCATGCTATACGCTTTTTCTTACTATCAATAAGCAAAGTTCAGAAAGACATTATAGACCCCAAGAAAGTACAATAAAGTAGCCCAGAGATCTTTAGGGACACAGAGTGGCATGGGATTTAGCTACCATTTCAAAGACCAAAAGGCACTACCAGGTGATGAACTCCAAAACAGGCTCTTTGAACAGCATAAATAATGTCTTAACTTTGTCCAAATCTAATAGTATTTTTGTGTATGTGAAGAATCAGTTTTCACAGAGTGACAGAAATGCTACCAGCTTGGGTGACTTCGTTAGTTCAGACCTCCAAAATAAAGACCAGAAAAGTAGAGAAGAGTAGGCGTGATTTAGAAAAATTAAAATATTTTCACATCTAATACAGTTCCAAATACCACGTAAACCCTGACAATCTTTTGGCCCTGGATCACATACAGCAACTATACAGTTGTTAAAGAGTGACTGAGAAATTGCACCAACTGCTTTATTGGCTTTATGTCATTCTCTGAACAGTGGCAAATAATGAACTCCATTCCTGACAGAAAGAGGCCACTTACATTCAAGTGCCAGTTACTCACTTTCCTAATCAATTACATAATTCTTCATGTTGCCTTCCCTTAAATAAAATGAGCTGGGAGCTGCAGAAAAGTCAAAGTGATGTCTTCTATGCCCAAATTACAGGAGAGCGTATTTTGGTGTAGTCATCAGGTCCACATTTGCTAAATGTATTATCAAAGGTGGAGTAAGGGTACCATTTACATGTCAACACAAAAATGTAAATTTCCAGTTTCTGTCTGAGTCCTGAAATAGTTGAGTATCATACTATCTCAAGAATCCAGCCCAGGTCTTAATAGTTGGAATTAGCCTTGCACATTTCCATATCTCCATAGAGACGCAAGAATAATCACTTTTATATGTAAATACACTTAGGGTAACTACCCCAGAGATCACAGTGGCTGCCACAGTTATTAATGAAGCTGCTCCTAATGTGATGCTCACCCAAATTACTCTCCAGGAAAAATTAAGAGACTGAACATCATCTGAGCTCAGACTCTGCACTTGCCATATTTGATAAACTAGGATGAAAGTAGTAAAATGGCTGGCACTTGAAAACAGTGATTGCTTTTCAGGTTAGGAGGGGAAATACGCAAGTCTGCTCTCCTCCCACAGTGAGTCGTACTCTGAATATGTTGCTTGAATGTTCTCATCTCCCTGTATCTAGGGTCACCAACCCAAAGCCCAAATGAAGAGTAAAGACTAAAGTGGAGATGGCCGACTATTGCCTGTTGCCGGGCACAAATTTGGCTGTGATGTCATCACTGCCCTTTTGTCATTTGAAAAACTCCCAACTGGGACTCCTGGGTGGCTCAGTCAGTTAAGCATCTGCCTTTAGTTCAGGTCATAATCTCAGGGTCCGAGGATCAAATACTGCCATCGGGCTCCCTGCTCAGCAGGGAGTCTGCTTCTCCCTCATGCCTCTCACTCATGCTCATTCTCTCTCAAACAAATAAATGAAATCTTTAAAAAATGAAAAAGAAAAGAAAAATTCCCACCAATATACACATACATTTTAATTGGGCTGTGCCTTGTAGTAAGCTTGGGAAATTTGGTTGCCTAAGTCTTAGCATATAAATTATTAATTTGTGGGCCCTGGGGATCTCAAGAGCCCCCAGCCCTGGGATTGTGCATGATTCTCCAAGGAAATGTATAGTATTTTCTTTCTGACACCAGAACCACAGAACTTTTCAGTTAATATACACAAGTGACACAATTTCCCTTATCTTGAAAATCATCCACCCCAGACCTGAACTTGTTTGTTTCCAGTCTCTCTTACCATCCTTATTCCTTTACTCCCAGTCCTTTCCCCATAGCCTAATAAATCAATATCTAATTTCCTCCCCTCGTTGTGCTCTTCCCTTGATTCCATTCCATCTCCACCATAAAACATACATTCATCTATTTTTGATCAGTTTCTACTTTGACAAACCCATCCCTTTACCTTTGAATCTTCCCTTAAATCCAAACACCCCATCCAATCTAGCAGTTAGGTTTCAGAAGGAAATCCACTCAGGATTGACTAGAGATTTTTTTTTTTCTTCTCCAAGCCTACCTACTCCAAAATCATAACTTCTATCCTTGACTTAAGTAGTTTAGAGCTCACAATTATTATTCAAGTACTCTGTTCCCAAAATGGCTGAATCTTTGGCTCCCAAGGACAAAGTATTTTACTAAGCACTAGGGAAATTTCCCTGATGGTGTTGCACACAGACTGGCTTAAGGATCTGACTGACTTTAGCAAGAACCAGATTCAGAAGTCTGAATGACAATAGGAGGACAAGCTAGGAGCATTCCCTAACCTGGAAGAATCACAGTGGATGACTTCTGAAACCATCTCTTATTTTCCCAAATGGAGAAGCTTCTTTTTCATTAGGAACTAAGGTCAGAAATTATCTGAAAAGGGTGAAACCTCCTCCTTACTAACTCAATAATAAGAAATATCAAATGCAGTTCTTGCACTGGTAAGTCATCATGTTTTGTATGTTGACTGATATGATTTCATTCACAAGAGAAAATTAGGACTGTACTTAACTCTGTTTAGCACTCCATACTTGGGTTTTTAATCCAGGAAGACATTTTAGTTTTACCCACAAATTCATGTTGAGTTAAGAGAACAAAGAAATTAGTAGTTATTTTAAGTTAGGGCTATCATCCAGCCACTCACAGGTGACTCCTGCCAGGCCCTATACCAATCTGCAGAAAACATTATACCTCTTCATTTTGACAAGAAACCTAACTCATCAAGCATGTTGTCATTTTAGTAGTCTTTTCAACTATAAAATCACAAGAGTGTTTTAATTCAAATCTGTATTAAATAAGTCTTGATGAAGGTACTTCCTTGGCCATGGATTTTCTTTTACTTCTACATGCTTTTCATGTGCATAAAACTTAGCCTTCTGCCTCTGTCCTTCTGGTTTCCCTGGGAACTTAAATATCTCCCCCAACCCCATGACATACTACAACTAACCCCCACTCCATTTATTACTTCACTTTACGAGACCCTCAGTGTCTTATCCCTGAATCCAACCTTCACATACCCGGAACTTTCAAAATATATCTCTTCAAAATCCTTAAAGGGCTCTACTTAAGCATATCCATTAATCCATTTTTTTTTCTCTATCTTCATATACATGAAAAGAGAACTCTGAGTTGGTGTCTGTCTGTTACCTCAATTGAGAAGAAGGGGGCCTCATGGTATTATTCTTGCCCCTTCTCCTTTATAAGAGATCTGTTAATTTGTTGGTTTCATTCTCTTAAGAACTTGTTACAGAATTCCAAAGAAAATCCTATTTTCACCAATGCATTTGTATCTTCAGATACAAAGTAAAATTCTTTATACCTCCCATGTGTATTGCATCTTCTGTAAACCTGAAGAGTCACAGAAAAAAGCACCAAAACTGAGCAATGGTTAGAGAGTTTCCCTCATGTACTTCAAATTGTGCTTTCTGGGGACTTAGGGGAAAAATCGGACACACTATTTATTAAAGTAATCTGTAGCAAGGTCTCACTCTACAAAATAAAGATTCTATTGGTGCTCAATCATAACACAGAGTGATCTTAGAATTAATTTTACAACATCTGGGATACTCTTGAAACCTTTTGGAAAAAGAAAACAAATTCTATTGAAATGTTATCAATTATTAAGCAGTTAAAGCATTTAAAATGTCATTTTTGAATGTTATCCCTCATTAACCAATGTCCTTTGTCACTTGAAAAATACAAGTGTCCCCACATCTCAATTTAGAATTAAATTTGATTACCAAATGACATTACCAATGACTTCTAATTAAAAACATAGGTCTGAAAATCCAACCTAGCATTTTATTCCCATGTCAGCCAGTAATTACAAAATTCATGACTTAGCTCCATTTCTTTTTTGCTCTTTATCACAACATATGCCCCAATTTATTAGACATGATTTAGACTGATGTAGCTTTTACAATTTTATATCATTTGATCGCTATTGTAATGAAATGTACTATAATTTAAACCAGGAGATAGCCATTAATCTTTAAAACAATGATCACTGACAGTTAATAAAATATATTATGTGAAGATCATGCCTTAATTCAACTTCCAATACTGTCTATCACATCCATTCACCTATGTACTTTCTCTTACCAAATAAACAAGAGAATTAACTACTCTTTGGGACTTGATGGCTGATCCCATAAAATGGGTAGTGTAATTTAAGTCATTGATCTAATAATTTATTATAAAAGAGTAAGACAGTCTCAGTTACACATTCTCATTATGCAACTCTCAAAGATAAGAAGCTTTTGATGTGCAAAGAATGCCTCATGTCACTGGACTCAACCTTTCTAAGTTTTTTTCTATTATGTGTCATATAGTCAAGGGTACATTAATTACATTTCTCCCAAAATTGGCCTACCCCATGACATCTCTATTTCTTTAAATATGAAAACTTTCCTCCTAGTTGTCAGGCTTGGCACTTAATTGTCTTGCCTGACTTCTGTCTTTCCTTGATATTTAATCATGCTAACTCTTGTCTTTCCTATCAATTTCTTTTTGTTTTTATCTTTTGTATATAAAATATATGTTTTAATTATAGATTAGTATAACACTTGTTATAACAATCATATTTAATTCATATTATCAACTCATATTCATATTATATACTAATGTAAGACTTGTTATAGTCATCATATAATATTCATATTAGTATTATAGTATAAGAATAACAATTCATATTATTCATATTCATTCATATAACATTCACATTCATATTATAATATTCATATTCATATATTAATATTATATCATTTGTATAATATTCATATTATATTAGTCAATGTAAGACATATAACATTCATATTCTACAGGTAGATAGATCTACCACTTTGCAACACTTTGATCAAGTCTTCGCTCCATCTATTTGGACAAGTCCAATTAATTACTTCCTCATCTCCTTACTTCCAAGCTTTCTGCATGCCAATCCAAACTACTTACATGTTAAGCATCCAGCTTCTTGATGTAAAGCTTACATCATTCCCCTTTTTTCTAACCTCCCCCTAGTCCCTCACTGCCTAAAAATAAAACCCACACTCATTAATCCAGCACTCAAGGCCCTCCATGATCTGAACCCAAACAACTTCATACTATTTAAGACACAAGTCATGATGGCTTTCACTTAGTGAGGTCTCTACTTTTGCTCCTTTGTACTTGAGTTCTTTGCTATCCTCTATACATTTAACACTTTATAAGCTCTTGCTTTACAATCTGCTCTTCAAGTTTCTCTTTAGATTCTGCTTTCTCATATGATGAGGTGAGATGAGGTCTCTCCCATAAACTCTGAAAAACCTTTATGTTTGCATTCCATATGCAACATCATGGCCTTCTGCCCAGGCTTGTATGTTAGATATATAGCCCCCAAAGCAAATGACATCATCACATTCTTTTCCTTATCCAGTACAGAGCACACCATAGAGTGAACAGTCCAATAGATATATAAAGGTGACACGGATGTATTAACAGCCTACATATAAGCCATGGGTCAGCCAAGTAGGGCCCACAGGCCAAAAAGTGTCCCCCACATTTTTGCAAATTAATTGTTCGGTGGCGGGGGTCATGGTCATGTATATTTGTTTCTGTGTTGCCTACCTTTGCACCGCAAAAGCAGAGTGAGGCAGTCACCACAGCAACTCTATGGTACAAAAAGACTAAAATATTTTAGGCTTTATAGAAAAGGCCTTTTACTGAAAAAGTGTGCTGACTTCTAATACAATTGACTGAAAGAAGGCAGGAAAAAATGAACTTTGTTTGAGCCCCTGAAGGGATTCCACAAGGAACATCCACTCCTGATCTTGCTTCCTTCCTGTCACTACCTTCCCATGACCTGAGGTATATCCTGCAGGTTCTCCAAGCAGGGCTATCCTGGGCTATAAGCCATCTGAAGCTGGGGTTTTGTGACATGTTTCTCAGGAGCGTACCTGAGACACCACAGGTAAGCTTCTGCAGCCAATATTTAGAACATCTGCTCATCCTCACAGATGGCCACAGAGAAGCAAGAACTGCCAGTCAGAACTAATGCATAAATTTCACCACAGTAAGACACAAGCTAAGAAGAAGGTGCAGAACAGTCCAGACAACAGTGGAAAATGTCCCAATTAACCAATACAAGCCATTTTAGTCAGAAAATTATTCTCCATATGCCACCAGAATACATTTTGCTGATTCATTCTGTCAAAATACAAGTGATTTTGGCAACTTTAAAACTTTTTTTTTTTAAGTCTTCTCTAAGTAAGAAATTGAAAATAGCATTTTCTACATAGGAACTGAAGTAATTATTTTTGTACTTTTGTATTCATAGTTCCCCCAGTATATCACAGTGTGTTCATATACATATTTATACATAAATCTTGTTATGTATTCTCATCTCAAATCTAAAAATTCATAGGATTATATATATTCCAATTTGAATTCTGGGTAAAAATTGCATAGCTTTTTTTTTTTTTTCTTTTTCGGATTATCCTAGCTACATATAGTTTGATGCTCATGTATATATTCAGTGAATATTTCTTAGGAGCAGTCATGTTCCAGCCATCATGGTAATCACATGGCATAGCAAAAAGAGCACCAGATTTCTAGCAGTTAGAACAGGGTTTGAATCCCACACCTCCATAAGCTGAGTGAATATAGATAACTAACTTAATGCCTTTAAGACAAAATTAAGTTTTTTATAAAATGCAGAAATATGAGGGGTTTTTTTTTTCTGACTTGCTGTAAGAATTATGTCTGGTAGCTATGTTAGTCTTCCTGGCATAAATCTCCTTCAGACTCCACCTCCCACTAAAAGCTAGTCCTGTGTGCTGAGACTAGAGGTGATCGATAGATCCAGTCTGGACCAATTAGGGTGACCTCATCCTCCTGGTAAATTTCCAAGATTAAGCATTTGTCCAAAGTCAAGACAGTCCCAGGCTTATTACAAATACAGCTGGGGCAAATACCTCTTTGCCTACCAGATCATGAAACTGGAAGACAGCCAATCTGTAGATGTTGGTCAAAATGCCACAGCAAGTAGACAAAGACTATGTGTAGCAGGGGAGAACAAAGCCAACATAATTGATGGCTGGAGAGAGACTGAGTTCCCTCAGTTCTGGCCCCTAGGTTCCTAGGGCTATCTTGCAGTTCACCCCCTTCCTGCTAAAGCTGACTTTTTTTTTTTTTTTTTTTTGCAATTTAAACTCTAACTAATACAACATAGAAATCCTTACCAAAGCACAAAGGAAGCGCACAACCAGTATTGATTACCTTATTCTACCTCTGGGCATCTGGGAGTAAGAGGCTGAAGAGTATATAGCCCTTGACCTCATGATGCCTCTAGTTTAGTGTCTTCCTTTTTAGACAGCACAGACTTTGTTTCTCTTACTTATTCTCAACACTTAGAGCAGCGCTTGACACATAGTGGGCAAAAAATAAATACTGAATCCACTAAGGCAGGGCTAGGTAACTATAGTACTGAAATAATGAATAATATAATCATACATAAAGACAGGTAAGATTATCAAGAGGAAACTCACCTAAAATGGTTTTTGCAAAGATTAGAGATGAAATATACATGAGCACATAACAGAAAAGTAAGGAAATTGTTGTTAATACAATAGGTGTTAGTTGTACCCATGATACTCAAAAAGCAACAAATGCCAACGGTCTCTTTCTAGAGTAAAGCAACTTTGGCTCTAACAACTTACATACAAAGTTGTCACAAGGCTTAAGTCAAGCACTACTTGGACTCCCTTCTCTATGAGATCACACAGAATGCCCAGGTTTAAGATATCCTGCAAGATTAAAAGAGGAGGATCCTGGCCTCAGGTGAGCATCTGCATTACATGAGGTCCTGCACTGCAGGGTTTTGCTCACACTCCTGTCCATCACCACCTCCTGGCCAGTATCTGAGTCCTGCCTCAGTGCATGCATCTCCAAGGTGAAATACTCAGCCACAGCACTGGTCTACACCATCTGAATAATCCTACAAACTGTCCTTTCCCCATTTGGATAGAAGCCACCTGCATACAGGAACACACTTTTCCACTGTGACATATCTTTTTTCTTTTCATTCTTAGGTAACATGAAGTCTAACTGCCCAGGTATGATTTAGCCAGATCTTCAAAAATGGCATATCTCAACCTAGAACACAAAGTCATACTCTTTAAAGAAAGAAGAATTTCCTTCCTTTCCATCTTTTCTCCCTTTCTTCCTTCCTTTCTCCTTCCTTCCTTCCTCTTTCTTTCTTCCTTCCTTTCTTCTCTCTCCTCCTTTCCTACCTTCCTTCTCTTTCTTTCTTTTTCTTTCACTATCTCCCTTCCCTCCCTTCCTCCCTTCCTTCTTTCTTTCTTTCCTTCCTTCTTTTCTTCCCTCTCTCCCTCCCTCCCTCTATTTTCACTCCATGGGTGATCAAATAAGAAACAACTCCTCAAATTTTTCTGGCACTTGTTTGTGGAAAAATTGCTCTTTTGCATTAATGTTGTTATCAGTGTAATGATGATCATGGTAAAATGAATTCAGGAAAACTGAGTATAAATGCAGATGCTCCATGTCTTAGCTATGTATATGGAAGAAAATACCTATTGTAATGCCCTTCCCCAGGAGAAATACCACTGGAAGGGATTATAGTCATTGTCAGTTTGAGTTCAATGGAACAAGAAGATTCCTCTTGTTACTTCACAAATGTGAGATGGGTGTGTTCACATTCTGTTCGGCGTGGTAGGTGAGCATTATTAGCCTAAACCTTCCCCAAGACAAGGAAGAAGGCTGAACACATCCAAATAAAGGAGGCCTGAGTAGAAAGCATTCCATACATACAGAGAGAATCTGTAGATTCCTTGTTCATTTAAAATCTGACACAGTGGAGGGTTTTCAGGTGTCATCTCATCTTCAATACTTGTCAACTGAAAGTTTCTTTAGCTGGAGGTTCACTGTCAGCCCACTGTCAGCCCAACCGTTTTTCATGTCAGCTGGTGATAAGCAATTAGTGACACATTAATCTGGTAGTGCTCCCTCTCAATCCTAACCCTTCGCTTAGTTTCAGTAGCATTACATAAGCTACATGCACTACGCTATCTGGGGTAAAAGAGAAATTGAAGATTTCACAATATATGTAAATCAAACCATCATGCTCTATGTCTTAAACTTCTACAGTAATCTATGTCAATTATCTCTCAATACACTGGAAGAAATAAAGAATTAGAATGCATTGAAAGGGACTATAGCCTTTTAGGTTATAATTTATTAGGATCAAGAGAGGCATTAACACCAACAGACTTAATGCATACTTTAACAGAAATTTATTTCTGAGAAAAAGCTCCTCCCCTCCCTCAGAGCTAGGCAGAGGTGTTCCCCCCAAGCAGGAAACATTGCCAAGTGACTCAATAATTATAAATGTAGATAATCCATTAACATCATCACAGAGTCTCTATCTTTGGGGCACAGAAAGTGCTTTTAACATAGAAAAAAAATCTCTGTGTCCAGATATGTGAAAATTGCCCAAACCAGCCAAGAGATTGATAGTATTCCTTTTAAACTCAATTTTAACTCATTAACTACTTTGCTACAGAAATTAAACAAGAGTATCTAAACTGCGGAGTGATGTAGCTTTCCTAAAATTGTCATGGCCTTAAAATAGCCCTGGCTTTTCCATCCTAATGTGCTATTTTCTCTTCTTGTTATGGTTAGAAATTCATGAGATGTGATTAACCCTGCACTATTTTCTCTTCAACATATTTATTATGAAAATGAACTATCAGATTTAAATACATTATATACCTTATAAAGTACTACTTTCTAATATTTAAAATATCTCATAATTTGATTGGTTAGTGAGGAAGGAAAATGAAATTGCTTGAGTCCAATCCTCACGTTAGAACCAAAAAAAAAGCTTAAGACAATGTCATATTTACTAAATATATTAGCATTAAATCTTACTATCCTGTTCTTGTTTCAAAAGTGTCAACAAAGCACAGAATTATCTCCTCCTCTGGACAAGATTTAGATGAATTATAAAATGGTGCAAAATTGGCATATTTTACCCAAATTTTCAAGACAACTTTGAAAATTAAAAACACTTACTTTTTCAAGATTTTATTTATTTATTTATTTATTTGAGAGAGAGAGAGTGAATGGGAGAGAGCGGGAGAGAGCACAAGCAGGGGTAGTGGCAAAGGTAAAGGGAGAAAAAGGCTCCCCTGCTGAGCAAGGAGCCCAATGCAGGGCTCAACCCCAGGACCCTGAGATCAAGACCTGAGCCAAAGGCAGACAGATGCTTAACCCACTGAGCCACCCAGATGCCCTGACAATTAAAAATACTTACTTGCAGAAATTATATTCAAATAGCCTAGCATGCCAGATGATGATTAAAAAGTGAGATATGTTTGAGCTGTAGTTCCTTAAGGACAACTAACCATAAAGTCTATGAACCAAGCAAAGGTACTATTTTAATCTATGATCTCCAAGGGAAAGTGAGTTGTTAGCAAATAACCATGAGATAAAATAAGCTTTCATATGCACTCTTTTTATGCTGGAAGAAAATATGGCTGTAACTCATGCAAGGACAAAAATAACAAGCTTCTACTTTATCCAGCCACGGTCATGTCTTATTCTAACTGCAGACATCTACTTCCTGGTAAACATTACCTTTATGGCAATGTTAGTCTGAACCACAGACAATGAAACTTGGGTTTACTTTGGTCAGTAACATCAAAGTGCTTGCTTGCTTGGCTGACACTTCCAAAAACCACCGCCAGTTGCTAAATCTTAGCTAACACTTAAATAACTGTGGGGAGAGGGGCATAAACATTTGCAAAATATTTGCTGTGCTATATTATTTGCCATATGGACTTGACTCAAAAGGTTATGAATGTGCTTATATACATTTTTAAAATATTTTGCTCTGTCATTACAAATACAGTCTTTTTTTAAAAACGTAACCTGAGCTGAACAAGCTCCGTGTATGTGTGCATGTGTGTGTGTGAATGTACTTGTAAAATAAATGTTTACTCACAAAGAATGTTTCGCTTAGGCTCATCAAAGCAGGTTTTCATTTAATCAGGAGTATGTTTCTTGAGGGCATTTTAATAAATTAAATTGATCTAGCTTCAGAATCTGGATTTAATATTCCCCATAATTTTTATATATAACCTGGATGGACTACTTTGCTGTTTGATCTGCAACTTCTAGTTTGCAATGTGAGATGCAAAAGCCCACCAGACAGAAATGCAAGCACAAAGAGTCTGCCTTCCTTCCAAGCCCCCACTGCCTGTGCTTTCTATGTTAAAGAATGCGCTTGAGAGAGTCCTGAGCAGAGAGTGCACCCGACTCAGTCCTGTTTCAGTGCCCTGACTATGACAGCGGCCACTGTCTACTGAGTGGAAACTGGTCTGAGCAGAGCACAGCTAAAGAACAACAGCTAATCCCCAATCCCCAGCCTGTTTTTGGAATTGTGCCAGAGCACGATTTCACCCAGAGTAGTAGCAGTTGTTCAGCTTTCAATTCAGTGGAAATTAAACTCAGGCTAACTGACCATGGCACTCAGGATCAAAGGTCTTACGATTTCTTCCTTTAGCCATTCTCACAAGTCAAGGGTGGCAATGGGATCCAAGTGGACTCTTTTAGAAAGAGCCAGAGCCTAAGATGCATGAACAGGTAAGAAAGCCTCATGCAGATAAGGGCTGGATCTGTTCTGCTTTTTGCTGTAACTTCTGCAATAAACCAGAAACCATAAGCCTGTAGACATTCCAATATTCGGGAGGAAGGAAGGAAAAATTTGGCATGTAATGCCCTCAGACTGTGCTCTATCCACTGGGAAATGTGTCTCTAATGAACAGTGTTGCAAACAGGGTGGCTCACTAAAAAGCTGCTTCCAGAACATAATAACTAGGATTCAATCCCTTGTTCCAGGTATTATGAGGCATGGCAGAATATTACAGCCCAATTTAGGCTTACTGTGGAACTTATATTCTTCCAGAACAGGTGATTTGGAGCTCTTTTAACAGCTCATTCTACTTAGCCAGACACACTGATTCTCATTCATCTCATCCTAGTAAGAGTCACTCTACAGGTCTTTATTTTCTCTACTCTCATCCAAACATTCAGCCACTCTGCTGCACATAATGCCATTGGACCATGAAAAGGGATAGGAAGAATGCATCTAGATAAAGTCCTCTAACTCTAGATCTCAAAGGGAAGAGAGGAGATACGTAATATCACCCTCTTTCCTCCTAGATAAACCCTAATTTCCATGTACAATTTGGCCAACCTCCTCCCCAGAGATTCATATGCTGAAAACAGAGGACTTATTTTCCTCTATAAAACAAGTGCTTCTTTGACATTTACCACCTCAGTTAGCATAATTATACCTGTCATACTTGTCCATTGCTACATAAGAAACTATCCCAAAACAATAAATACGTATTGCATTACACAAATTTCTTAGGGCCAGGAGTACATTCATAGCATGGAAGTAGATTCCCTGTGAACCTGGTAAACTAAGCCTCCAAATAAGACTGCACCCCTGGCCAACAGCTTGACTTCCACCTTCACTGGGTATTCATTTACACTCTTAATGGCAGATCACAGTCCCTTACCTTATGGGCCTTTGCACAGAGCTGCCCCTCAAAATTGCAGCTGGCTCCCTCTGGGGTGAGAAATCCATGAAAGAACAAGAGAAAAGACTCAAGATGGAAGCCACAGATATTCTTGACCTTATCTTGGAAGTGACATCTTTTTACAGCATCAGCTCAAAGCTCAGAATCATCATCTAAATCAGTGCCATGTGTCAAGAGACTGCTTGGAAGGGGTCCTTTTAACCATCCACAGAACTGTGCATCCAGAAAGATAAATTGTCTTCCCCTACACACACCAATGAACAATACAGGCACAAGGGAAGGATAACTGCATGGGATCTTGATCAAAGAGGGAGAATATGGAAGGCAGAAGGCTGTTAGTACTCCAAAGGAATTCTGAAATCCAGCCTGGCAAATGCTGGAGGTTGCTTCATTAGGTCTCAAGATCTAGAAATCATTTTCCTTTCATAGCTCTTGGTTCCACCTGATGGACGCTCCTTTTTGTCCCTGTGTCATCTTCCCTTTTTCATGAAAGGTATCATGTATCGGTGACTAACCAACTTTCTCAGTCCACTTCTTGCCAGGAGAATTCTAGAGTCTAAGAATCTTTCCTCATTCTTAACATTTTGCCCTCTTCAACTCAAGCTGGTGGGCATCTCTACAGCATTTCTTAAAGAGTAGGACCTCCTTGGAATTCTCTTGGCTGCACTCTATTAAAAACCAGATTCAAAAATCTCTTCAAGAGAAGCCCTTCCTAACATCTTTGTTCTTGGAGAGCTGTAAATAATACCTTCATTTTCCTTCCTGATATACCAACTTAGATCTTTTGGAGATTAAAAAAATTATTTTACAGGTGTAACCTTTACTTCGTCTTTGGAATGTGCATTTCTGGCTAAGCCCTGGATTTAATCTTTGCTTGGAAGCTGTTTCCTCATTAAGCATTATTAGTCATCTACGATAGCGAAAAATTTTCAAAACATTAATTTCTGACTCTTTTACAGCTTTCCCTCAATTTACTCCTTGCCTCTTGGATTTTACCAAAAGCATCAACAAGAAATCAGATATCACTTCTACCATTTCACATGGAAATCATGCTCTTTGATCTTTGCTAGATCATTCAGTTCATCAAGCACATTTTCTACTTTCCATGTTACTGCAGACAGCAGTGTTGCTAAGTTTCTGCCACTAAATAATAAGTAACCCTCTCCTCCATTTTCCAATCACATAGACCCCCTCCTGCAAGCCCCCAGGGGCCACAGCCTTAACTGAGAATGTGAATCTTCTATTAAAAACTACCTTAATTCACTTTGTATCTTTGCTAACACTCTCCTCAAAGCCTACCGCCTGGTCCTATTTTGAAAATACTCCCACATTTTAAGTTTTTGTTTTAATAGTACCTCACTTTCAGGTACAAAAATCTGGTGTGTTTTTTTGTTTTGTGTGGTTGCTGCTGAATATTTTCTAAGTGTTAAAAAACATTATTCTAGGCACTGTTTATACCAAATGGGTTAGGAATAAAATAATCCATGTTCTAGAATTTTAGTCTGAGAAGTCCAAAATAATAAATCACTTAGTATTACATACGGGCTTAAATATCTTTTCATAAAAGAAGGGCAGTAACACCTGATTGGATGGACCAAATAAACTAATATATGTGAAAGGGTAATGCCAAGCCCTTATAAATAGCACTAAGTTGTAACTAAGAGGTTTTAAATGAGGGTGACCCCTCTGGCTTTTCTGGTCCAAGAATAAGTATTCTGATCTAACAACATCTGCTTGCATGATCTATTTCTATGTAAAAGAAATTATTCTACAAATTTAGTAATTTAAAACAACAAAAATTTATTAACTCTTTGGGTCAGGAATCTGGATGCACCTTGCTGAGGATTCCTGGCTCAGGGTCACTCATGAGGTTACTCACTCAGGGTCACAGTTGGTTGTGGCAGCAACCTCATGTGAAGGCTCAAATGAGAGACCTTATTGCTTACACAGTTACTGACTTGCCTCTCTAGATGGCTCCCTCATGAATGGCGGTTGATTTTTTTCCAAGATAAGCAAACCAAGACAGAATACCTCAAGCAGAAGCTATGATTTTTATAACCTAATCTTAGAAATGACATCACATCACTCTCACCATAATTTATCCATCAAAAGCAAACAAGTGTAGTGCACCCATAAGAAGAAAGAATTATGTAAGGAGTAATTCCAGGGGATAGAGATCATTTGGGACCATCTTAGAGGCTACCTACTACAAAAAGTCAAAGAGCTTCAGAAATAATATTTTCACTGAGAAATGGATATATATCTTAATTGAACTAATATCATCAATATAAGGTTTGAAGCAGCAAAATGAGTCAAAAAGAAAAACATTATAAAATAGTAAAAATTTCAGGGGTGCCTGGGTGGCACAGTCAATTAAGTATCTGACCTTTTTTTTTTTTTTTTTAAATATCTGACTTCTGATTTTGGCTCAGATCATGATCTTATGGTCAGGAGATTGAGCCCCATACTGGGGTCTAAGCTCAGTGCAGAGTCTTCTTGAGATTCTCCCTCTCTCTCTCTCCAACTTGTGTGCTCTCTCTCTCTCAAATAAATAAATAAATCCTTTTAAAAAAACATTAAAAATACCATAAAAGAAGCAAAGAGTCCAAATAATAAAGACTATCATTTTGGAAAAAATATATAATGTTTAAAAAAAAAAAGATATCTGAACTTGACCTTGAAATATTCTCAGTCAGGTGGTACAGGTTTAATGACACACAATTACTTTCTTTTTTTCCCATACAGGACCAATTATACTATATGGTTCTGAAGACTGACATTTATAGATTATAATATGTTAAAAAAAATTTACACACCTCCCCTCACAAATTTTAAAATTGATATATACTAAAGTCTCAAGAATTCATTGTATTTCTAGACATATTTTAAATATTACCACACTTGAAATATAAAAAGTCATTACCGGAAAGCATAAAGTTAGAATTGTAAAGTATAATAATTTCCCTTATTTTAATAGTGGTAAACCAAGAAATACCCGTACTTTTAATTAAGCATGTAACAGATAGTCAAATATTTTGTGAAAAATGATGAAGAGAGTAATAAACAAAATAAAAGTACAATAAAAATTGTGTGGATGGGAGATGAGAAAAACACATAAAGGACATCAATTTATCCATTTCTGAAAATAGGAGTTTGAATATATTTTCTAAAGTGATAAATCAAGCAAGAGAACTGTAAATACATTGTTTTGTTTTACAATTATGAAGAAAAATGCAACCAAGGATGCTTATGAAAGATGAGGAGATGAAATTAGGAAAGCTAGCAATGGTAAGATTTACTTTTCATTCAACACTATTTTAAAATGCTTGTATTGCTTTTGTATAAGTCTCTGTATTTTTTTTATAATAAATCTGGAAATAAACAGAAAAAGTGGGTGTTATTTCTAGGCTAAGTACCTTAAGAAATTGCTCTAGCTTTTCAACCTCTGTTGTATCTAATCTCCAAAAATGGCTTCCAATGAGCTTGCTGGTTTGGCCCTTTGACTTCTCTCTAATAAAACATGACCAAAGTGAAGTTGTATGATTTCAATGGCTACACCATGAAAAGTCTTGCAAATTCCGCCTAAATTTATGGAAATTCTGACTCTGGAAAGTTAATAGTTATGTGTAAGCTGTCTGACTTATCTCAGACTACCATGCTGTGAGGAAAGCCAAGCAAGATATGTGGCCAAGCCACAAGAAGAAAAAGATGCTCAGCCAGGAACACAACTGAAGTCTTAGTCCAATGTGTGAATAAAGAGACTATCATGAACATCTGGTCCAGATGAGCCTTCAGATGTACCCAAACTCAACTACCATGAAAAACTTCAAGTGAAAACTTCCTCACTGTTCCAGGTCAACCAGTAAAAGCATGAGAACTAGTTGTTATTCTAAATTACTAAGTTCTGAGGTAGTGAGGTGGTTTATCATGCAGTAATAGATAACCAAATTTTAATCCAATTTTGGTCTGTACACACTGAATCAGAAGAATGAAAATCCACAGCACTATTCTAACAGCCCATGGCATCAGCCTAGGACCATGAATGCATAATGGCTACATCACACATTGCCATGAGAGCATGTAAGCTGAGGTAGTTTGCCAGTGACCCATTCTTGTGCACATTACTAGAAGAGCAAGTCAACACATTCATCTTTGGAGTCTTCTTTCTTACACTGCAATGGACTGTGCCCTCTTTGTGGATTAATTCTTTCTTTGATTGTTAATGTGGTCACTCATTAGAACAGAGGCAAACTCTATTACTGAATCTAGTTTCTGGTCTAGGGAATACTTAATCTTTGAAATAATCTAATCTTGCCCTAGCAAGTTGCTAACTTCATATATCATATGTTTATTTTGTGTCTTAACCCTTAGAGTTTGAGAGCTGTTATGCTGGGATACTAAGTATTGTCACTGGTAATATTAAACCATCCATCCTAGGTTCTCATTTTAGACACATCATCTCTGAAATCAAAACAGAGCAAAACAAACAAAACTAAAGTGAAATATCAATATATGTCATATTCACAGCAGTACCTGAGAATTTAAATAAATGGACAAACTCAAATAGATAAATCTCAAATGTAAATTTGAAAAGAAGCAAGTTTTTATTCAGTTAAAAAATAATATAAAATTCCATTAAAACAAAACTGCTGTTTCTTAAAGGTACTTATTTTATGGATCCCTAGTGTGAAATAATTCATTAAAGCATGTAGTAGAGAATCTGTCTTGAAATATTTTTATTTCAATATTCAGGGCAATGAACTTCATTTATTTGAAACCAGGGAACTTGGCTATTAAAAAGATGTAAAGCACCACATGATGTTTACAATACAGTTTTCATTAACCTCCAATTCAATTATTGCAATAGAGATGAATTGGTACTGCAAATGTGACTGTGTATTTCCTGACTTATCCATAATCGTCCAAGAACATCATCTCATAGGAAAGTAATCCTGAATCATAACCAACAAAGCACCAAGTTCATTAGGCTTTGCCTTTTGTTTGCTTTGCTTTCCATATGTGACGTCCCATAATGTTTTTGTTATGATGAAGAGTTGCTGTGTCTCCTGAACCTGAGGCATCCTCACAGTTCTCAGATCGCAGGTAAAGCCCTCCCCTGTCTACCCACCCCTAGGAAAGGATGGTACAGAGAAGGAACAAGCCTAGCGAATTATTTTTTCTCAGACACTTCTTTGGAGGAAAAGACAGTATCCAAGGAAAAAAGTCAGTGCCCAAAGATTCCATTTATTTCAAAGGGTCTTAGTCCCCCCAGAATCCAGCACAACAGAAAATGGAGAGATGATGCCAGAATAGAGACCAAACTCAAGGTAATCAGCACTTTTGGCTGCAGCTACAAATTCCTGAGAGAGCCACAGGATTTCCCTAGTCAGAAGTTCATTCATTCATTTATTCATGTATTATTTCAGAAATATTTTTTGAGAAACAACTAAATGCTAGGCATTTATTTTAGATGCTGGAGATAAAAGAATGAAGATGATATAGTGGTTGCCTTTAAAGAGTAAGCAGCTTAGCAAGGGGTATAAACAAGTCAACAGTCAATTACAACACAAAGAGGGTTAAGGGAGAAGACAAAACATAGTTCTAGTGGAAAAGGACAGATTTTTAGAGAATTGCCTGAAAAAAAGTTGCTGCAGTGATAACACCAAGTTATGTATTTTAACATAAGAATAGATTTAGAAATGATTTAGACAAACTCTCATTATTTTTCCAGATGAAGAGACTCATATGGCTCACACGTCTCTGTCTCCTGCCCCATAAAAACATCTTTACACATTTTATTCCCTCTGCCTAAAACAGTCTTAAATTCCATTTCTTCTCTACTTTCCCACTTAGAGGACTCAACATTTCTTGTCTAGAATATATAAAAACCTCCCTGTCATTGCCCTGCCTATGTTCTCCCCTTGTTCCAGCCAGTTCTCTGAAACACAGACATCTATATTCTGAAAATACATGATTTTCCAACTTTAAAACACTTCTAGAATCTTAACTAGCCCAAAAATAAAACTAAAACTAGGAGCCTTAGACATAATGCTCTTACTTCAGCTAAATATATTCAATATCCCTCTATCCACTCATTTACTCATCTGTCCATCCATCCATCTATGTATGTGTGTGGGTTCTCTGCTTGGCACCAACAACATAGAGAGTGTATCAAGTTTCCATCCATGAGGTGTACTTGGCTCAATGACCTCAAAATATTTCTTCAGCTTCATTTCTCACTGCTCTCCCCAACTCCCACTGACATGATAGACATATAGATATCTACATCCTATCATCCTGCCACACTAACGTTCTCATCTGTCCCCAAATACTCCTTCATGATTCTTCATCTATTTATATGTGGTTTCATCTCTTGGGATATATCCATGTTTACCATCTAGGGAATATCATAAAATTCTAGATTATATGGAAGCTCTGCAAATCCAGTTCATCTATGGCCTCTGTATGAGCTGGATATTGCTGTTTTTAGGACCACTCTACAGATTCAAACACTTAGACCCAGAGTGTGAAGACTGGTCTGAGGTTGCACAGCTACTAGAAAGAGAGCCAGAATGTGGACACAGGTGCTCTGATTTCAAATCCGGTGCCCCCATCCTGTGCAACCTTTTTCAACGCAACAGTCATACCTTGAATCCAAGTCATTAATCTGAAGTACCAAAGAATTTCTCTATTTCCCACGTCTCAGGGGTGGTTCTGATGAGTGTCATCTCTAGATGCTTCCTGTCTTTTAGGGAAATGAAGTTTTACTGGGATAAACAGTGGGTTCACACCCAAGGACTTTTATTTCTGCTCTTCTGTTCTCTGACAGTAACTCTTCACAACAGCATGAGCATGTTTCTACTCTGCATCCATTTCTCTACCCATAAAATGCACGTGGAGCTAATTACATCGTAATTCACCTAGACTGAGTCATGTGAAGTTCTACATACATTTCTTCCTTCCGTCCCTTCCTGAAACTATTACCTCTACCCATAACACTCTGTCTCACATAGTACCTTCCTTCTCCCAGATAATGCTGCCTCCTCCTTCCCATCAGAATCTAGCATGAGATTTAGCACAAAGGATAGGATCAGTGAAAAAATGTCAAATGAATGACTTTATATCATTAAAAGTTTTCATGTGGAGTTTCAACTTTATTCTGTGGGAAATTAAAGTGTACCTTCTGACTTGGCTTTCCAATATCCCGTCTGGTAACAAGAAAAGATGTGAAAAGAGTCCCTTATAAAAATAAACAGGGATGAAAGGGATAGAGGTCTTATCTCTGTAACCTATTTTTAATAAAAAACCCTAAATTCTAAGCAAGAATATACTTTCGAGATGAATCTTTTAACCTAGCATTTTTTAAGTCCAATTTTATTATAACTGCATTCTTCAGTTTAATGGCAGGTTTTAAATTTGTTATTCAATTTACCTTGTAGAAAACATCAGGAAAATTTCACATATCTATAAATAGAATTCTCTGAGAAGAAAGGGGCTTTCAGAAAGATACGACTGTATTTTACAAGCCAGCTCAAACTGCTTAAGGGAAATCCATTAAAATTTATTTCTAACTTCTCTAAGAGCTCTTGCTTTGAAAGCAATTAATTTTACCTCAGAAATCCTTCAGTTGTTTTGTTTTTTTTTTCCTAATTTCACTTAACATTTCCATCCTAGTCACATAGTTACATCCTAGAGCAATGCTGTATGTGACTGTTTTCTGGGATGACAGTGATATTCTGTACCTACAATGTCTAATTAGTTGTGGCTTTAAGTCCTTGAACTATGGCTATAGTAACCAAGAAACTGTATGTTTAAATTACTCAATTTGAAAAAAATTAAATTTATATATAAATAACCATATGTGACTCCTGGCTATCATACTCAACAGCAAAGATCTAGCATTTGCTCTTTCCCCAAACTTCTAAACTGTAGTCAGATATCATTTTTGGGTATCATTTTCCTAACTGATAAATAAACAGGAACTTTCCAAATGAGAAGTACTGTGTATTATACTCTAGATGCATACTCTAGAAGGATCTATTTACTTTATTTTTACCTCTATCTCCTTTCAGAAACAATCACAGGTAACTTTATGTATATACATAATGTATATCCTTCTACAGATAATATAAATTTATATAACCAACTTGCCACCAAATTATTTATAAATCCAGGAAAAACCCTATGTATTGTATAATTACTTCTCAACCACCTAGCAGAACATTAAATTAAAAATATGTGTATATATATATATATATATATATATATATATATATATATATATAATGACACCTGGGTGACTCAGTTGGTTAAGCATCTGCCTTTGGCTCAGGTCATGATCCCAAGGTACTAAAATCGAGCCCCACACTGGGCTCCCTGATGATCAGGAAACCTGCTTCTCCCTCTGTCTCTGCAGCTCCCCCTGCTTGTGCTCTCTCTCACACAAATAAATAAAATCTTTTAAAAAAATTTAAAAATAGGGGTGCCTGGGTGGCTCAGTGGGTTAAGCCTCTGCCTACGGCTCAGGTCATGATCTCAGGATCCTGGGATCAAGCCCCACATCAGGCTCTCTGTATGGCAGGGAGCCTGCTTTCCGCACCCCCCCACCAATGCCTGCCTCTCTGCCTACTCTTGATCTCTCTGTCAAATAAATAAATTTTTAAAATATATAAAATAGGGAGGAGTCAATATGGCGGAGAAGTAGCAGGTTGAGAAGACATCAGGTAGCAGGAGATCAGGTAGATAGCTTATCTAACCATTGCAAACACCTACAAATCCAACGGGAGATCGAAGAGAAGAAGAACAGCAATACTAGAAACAGAAAATCGACCACTTTCTGAAAGGTAGGACTGGCGGAGAAGTGAATCCAAAGCAACGGGAAGATAGACCTCGGGGGAAGGGGCCAGCTCCCGGCAAACGGCGGAGCAATGGAGCACAAAATCAAGGACTTTTAAAAGTCTGCTCCACAGAGGGACATAGCTCCAGAGGCTAAACCAGGGTGAAGCCCACGCAGGGCCAGCATGGCCCTAGGTCCCGCAGGGTCACGAAAGGATCGGGGGTGTCTGAGTGTCGCAGAGCTCGCAGTTATTAGACTGGGGAAGCCGGCTACAGAGACAGCCAAGGAGTGAGCTCTCAGCTCGGGGTTCCTTGAACCAGTCGCAGGCTGGGTGAGCTCGGAGCACGGCCAGAGGCCAGGGAGACGGGAGTGATTGGGCTCTTTTCTCTGAGGGCGCACTGAGGAGTGGGGCCTCGAGCTCTCAGCTCCTCTGGGCCGGAGACTGGGAGGCCGCCATCTTCATTCCCATCCTCCGGAACTCTACGGAAAGTGTTCAGGGGACAAAAACTCCCAAAAGCGACCACACCCAGATTACATAGCCCGGCCCCTGGTAAGGGTGGTGGAATTCCACCTCGGGCAAAGACACTTGAGAATCATTACAACAGGCCCCTCCCCCAGAAGATCAACAAGAAATCTAGCCAAGACGAAGTTCACCTACCAAGGAGAGCAGCAGAATTCCAATGGAGGAGAAAGCAAAGCACGGAACTCATGACTTTCTCCCCATGATTCTTTAGTCTTGCGGTTAACTTAATTTTTTTTTTATTTTTATGTTTTTTTTTCTTCTGCGAAATGTTTTTTAACTTTTACGCTTTTCTTTTTTAATGTTTCTTAAAGTTTATCTAATATATATATATTTTTTTCTTTTTTATATTTTTTCTTTATTTGTTTTCTTTTTAAAAAAATTTTTTTTTCTGAACTTCTTTTTATCCCCTTTCTCCCTCCCATGATTTGGGGTCTCTTCTGATTTGGTTAAAGTGTATTTTCCTGGGGTCTTTGCAACCCTTTCAGTATTTTATTTACTCCTTCATATACTCTTATCTGGATAAAATGACAAGAAGGAAAAACTCACCACAAAAAAAAGAATAAGAGGCAGTACTGAAGGCTAGAGACTTAATCAATACAAACACTGGTAATATGTCAGATCTAGAGTTCAGAATGACGATTCTCAAGGTTCTAGCCAGGCTCAAAAAGGCATGGAAGATATTAGAGAAACCCTCTCGGGAGAGATAAAAGCCCTTTCTGGAGAAATAAAAGAACTAAAATCTAGCCAAGTTGAAATCAAAAAAGCTATTAATGAAGTGCAATCAAAAATGGAGGCTCTTACTGCTAGGATAAATGAGGCAGAAGAAAGAATTAGTGATATAGAAGACCAAATGACAGAGAATAAAGAAGCTGAGCAAAAGAGGGACAAACAGCTACTGGACCACGAGGGGAGAATTTGAGAGATAAGTGACACCATAAGATGAAACAACATTAGAATAATTGAGATTCCAGAAGAAGAAGAAAGAGAGAGGGGAGCAGAAGGTATATTGGAGAGAATTATCGGAGAGAATTTCCCTAAAATGGCAAAGGGAACAAGCATCAAAATCCAGGAAGTGCAGAGAACCCCCCTCAAAATCAACAAGAATAGGTCCACACCCTGTCACCTAATAGTAAAATTTATAAGTCTTAGCAACAAAGAGAAAATCCTGAAAGCAGTCTGTAAGAAGTCTGTAACATACAATGGTAAAAATATTAGATTGGCAGCAGACTTATCCACAGAGACCTGGCAGGCCAGAAAGAACTGGCATAATATATTCAGAGCACTAAATGAGAAAAACATGCAGCCAAGAATACTATATCCAGCTAGGCTATCATTGAAAATAGAAGGAGAGATTAAAAGCTTCCAGGACAAACAAAAACTGAAAGAATTTGCAAACACCAATTCTACCAAACATTTAAAGAAGAACTAATTCCTATTCTCCTGAAACTGTTCCAAAAAATAGAAATGGAAGGAAAACTTCCAAACTCATTTTATGAGGCCAGCATCACCTTGATCCCAAAACCAGACAAGGATCCCATCAAAAAGAGAAGTACAAACCAATATCCTTGATGAACACAGATGTGAAAATTCTCACCAAAATACTAGCCAATAGGATTCAACAGTATATTAAAAGGATTATTCACCACGACCAAGTGGGATTTATTCCAGGGCTGCAAGGTTGGTTCAACATCCGCAAATCAATCAATGTGATACAACACGTTAATAAAAGAAAGAACAAGAACCATATGATACTCTCAATAGATGCTGAAAAAGCATTTGACAAAGTACAGCATCCCTTCCTGATCAAAACTCTTCAAAGTATAGGGATAGAGGGCACATACCTCAATATTATCAAAGCTATCTACGAAAAAACTACCGCAAATATCATTCTCAATGGAGAAAAACTGAAAGCTTTTCCGCTAAGGTCAGGAACACGACAGGGATGTCCGTTATCACCACTGCTATTCAACATAGTACTAGAAGTCCTAGCCTCGGCAATCAGACAACAAAAAGAAATTAAAGGCATCCAAATCAGCAAAGAAGAAGTCAAACTATCACTCTTCGCAGATGATATGATACTATATGTGGAAAACCCAAAAGACTCCATTCCAAAACTCCTAGAACTTGAACAGGAATTAAGTAAAGGGTCAGGATATAAAATCAATGCACAGAAATCAGTTGCATTTCTCTACACCAACAACAAGACAGAAGAAAGAGAAATTAAGGAGTCAATCCCATTTAAAAATGCACCCAAAACTATAAGATACCTAGGAATAAACCTAACCAAAGAGGAAAAGAATCTGTACTCAGAAAACTATAAAGTACTCATGAAAGAAATAGAGGAAGAAACAAAGAAATGGAAAAATGTTCCATGCTCCTGGATTGAAAAAACAAATATTGTGAAAATGTCTATGCTACCTAAAGCAATCTACACATTTAATGCAATCCCTATCAAAATCCCATCCATTTTTTTTTTTCAAAGAAATGGAACGAATAATCCTAAAATTTATATGGAACCAGAAAAGACCTCGAATAGCCAAAGGAATATTGAAAAAGAAAGCCAAAGTTGATGGCATCACAATTCCGGACTTCAAGCTCTATTACAAAGCTGTCATCATCAAGACAGCATGGTACTGGCATAAAAACAGACACATAGATCAATGGAACAGAATAGAGGGCCCAGAAATAGACCCTCAACTCTATGGTCAACTAATCTTCGACAAAGCAGGAAAGAATGTCCAATGGAAAAAAGACAGCCTCTTCAATAAATGGTGTTGGGAAAATAGGACAGCCATAAGCAGAAAAATGAAATTGGACCATTTCCTTATACCACACATGAAAATAGACTCAAAATGGATGAAGGACCTCAATGTGAGAAAGGAATCTATCAAAATCCTTGAGGAGGACACAGGCAGCAACCTCTTCGACCTCAGCCGCAGCAACTTCTTCCAAGGAACATCGCCAAAGGCAAGGGAAGCAAGGGCAAAAATGAACTATTGGGATTTCATCAAGATCAAAAGCTTTTGCACAGCAAAGGAAACAGTTAACAAAACCAAAGGACAACTGACAGAATGGGAGAAGATATTTGCAAACGACATTATCAGATAAAGGGCTAGTGTCCAAAATCTATAAAGAACTTAGCAAACTCAACACCCAAAGAACAAATAATCCAATCAAGACATGGGCAGAGGACATGAACAGACATTTCTGCAAAGAAGACATCCAGATGGCCAACAGACACATGAACAAGTGCTCCATATCACTCAACATCAGGGAAATACAAATCAAAACCACAAATGAGATACCACCTCACACCAGTCAGAATCGCTAAGATTAACAAGTCAAGAAATGACAGATGCTGGCGAGGATGTGGAGAAAGGGGAACCCTCCTACACTGTTGGTGAGAATGCAAGCTGGTGCAACCACTCTGGAAAACAGCATGGAGGTTCCTCAAAAAGTTGAAAATAGAACTACCCTATGACCCAGCAATTGCACTACTGGGTATTTACCCTAAAGATACAAACGTAGTGATCCGAAGGGGCACGTGCACCTGAATGTTTAAAGCAGCAATGTCTACAATTGCCAAACTATGGAAAGAACCTAGATGTCCATCAACAGATGAATGGATAAAGAAGAGGTGGTATATATATACAATGGAATACTATGCAGCCATCAAAAGAATTGAAATCTTGCCATTTGTGATGACGTGGATGAAACTAGAGGGTATTATGCTTAGCGAAACAAGTCAATCGGAGAAAGACAACTATCATATGATCTCCCTGATATGAGGAAGTGGAGATGCAACGTGGGGGGTTAGGGGGGTAGGAGAAGAATAAATGAAACAAGATGGGATCAGAAGGGAGACAAACCATAAGTGACTCTTAATCTCACAAAACAAATTGAGGGTTGCTGGGGGGCGGGAGGTCAGGAGAGGGTGGTGGGGTTATGGGCATTGGGGAGGGTATGTGCTATGGTGAGTGCTGTGAAGTGTGTAAACCTGGTGATTCACAGACCTGTACCCCTGGGGATAAAAATACATTATATGTTTATAAAAATATAAATATGTAAAATATATTTATAAAATACATTTTAATATAAAAAATTAAAAAAGGATGAAAAAATAAACAAAATAAAAATATATAAAATAAAAAATATAAAAATATGCATATATCAAATTTGCTACTATAAAAAAAGTTATGGCTTAAAGATTCATGAAACCATAGCAGCCTATAACTGGGAAATTGATCCAGGCAGGAGAAACACAAAGGATGAGACACCCTTACATTAATGAAAGAGGGGTGGAGGGTGTAGAGGAAGCATTTCAGGCAGAGAGACGAGTATGTAGAAATGTCCTGGGGCAGGCAGGATCATAACTATAAGGAAATGAAGTTTACAGTGGCTCTTAGGACCCAGACAATGCTGAACCTTGTGGGCCATTTTAAGGAGCCTTCTTTCCTTATCAATGACAGTACCAGAAGCCATTGAGAAGATTCTTACCACTGAAAAGATCACTTTGACTTCATTGTACTGGAGTTCAGTGTCAGAGTTTGTTTTTAGGTCAGCTAGTTAGGAGGTATTTTCAGAAGTACAAGAAAAGTGTGCTAAGGTACCCTGAACTAGAGTGTTAGCAATGGGCACAAAGAAAAGCAGATGGATCTGGGAACGCCCCAAAGATGGAGACAGTAAGTACAGTTAAGGAAAGATAAGCATCAAGGTGACTTCTAAGTGGCTGACAAACTGGCTCAATGGTGGAATTATTTACTGAAAAACGATCATAATTTTGTTTTAGTGCACTGCTGGACAGGGACAGAAATGATGAGTAAATTGGTGATGTTCCACCATGAGATTTCTACAAGATGGATAAACGTATCAGCTTTGCACTCTGAAGCGAGAAGGGAACAAGAGATAATAAAGTGTGAATCAGTTGTGTATTGCTAGAAATTAAGGAACAGACAAAATTGCACATAGGATAGGAAGTGCAGATTGTCTCCAGCCAGGTGAAAATCTACGCAATGGACAATTAGAAGAGGAGCCTGGAGAACATCTAAAGAAGTCATTAAAAGTTAGGGGAGGGGGAAGACCAGGAGGCCACTGCATCACAAAAGCCAGTGGAGAAAACTGTATACATTTCCTAACTCATAAATAAGATGTGAGATGGTTTAAAGGTGCATTTTTTAAGAAACAGGATTAAGTGCAAATAAAAGTAAATTGAGCTGGAATAACACACGGGTGAGAAAATAACATAACTCTAGGAGGAGGTCATTTTTCATTTTATGGAGTTGTTTATGGAGCTATTCACTTGCTAAATATAGATAAATTCAGTTTTGAGTTCCTTCGTCTCCTATAGCATTCTCTCATGTGTAAAATAGGGACAAAATGGTACTTCCCTCTACAGTTACTGTGAGACAATGTCCCTCAAGCCCGCACAGGCTCAAGAGCAGATCCGGGGTAATCACGGCTTGTCTACACAGCAACACTGGAGTACCAGTCATGGTGCTGGAAGATACTGTATCTCAGACCTCATCATAAAATATTTTGGGTGTTCTCTTTCTCCAAGGAAAGAAAATCTCTTGGGCTTCTCTCTGCATTTCCAGTGCCAGATACATCAGCAGAGTTAGTGACACTGGTTCATTAAAATAGCCCTCAAGTATTCCCTTGGATTTGCTTCCCTATAATTTCAAATATCTGTTCAGAACTTACAAAAAGGGATTGGCAATGATGCATGAGGTAACAACTTATTTTGGCGATAGGCATGAAAGTTTATTCACAAATGAGTGTGCTTTTCGCAGTTACAACCAGTTGATGATAATGAAGCCTAGCCTATTAGAGGAATATTTCATGTTCACTAAACTGTTCTCTCTTATAGGCTGGGTACATGGGAGGTGAAGTCTTTTTACCAGCGCAAAATCCTGAATATTTTCCTAAGTCATTTTCTGAAGAAAGCCAACTACATAATTAACCCGACTAACATGGAAGTGTGTGTGTTTTTTTTTTAAAGATTTTATTTATTTCACAGAGAGAGACACAAAGAGAGACAGAACATAAGCAGGGGGTTGGGAGAGGAAGAAGCAGGCTTCTTACTGAGCAGGGAGCCCGATGGGGGCTTGATCCCAGGACCCTGGGACCATGACCTGAGCTGAAGGCAGACGCTTAATGACTGAGCCACGCAGGAGCCCCTGGAAGTGTGTTTTTAATTCATGTCCCAAGCTGATGTCTGTTTAAGACCAACTTCTCCAGATAATCAGGACTGACATACCCAGGTAGCTTCACGTCCCCTACTGGATACCCTCTAGACTCAATACCTCTTCTTCTTCCATGTCTTCCTCCCAATAAAAAAGTGGCAGCTTAATGAGAAGAAAGCTATAGTCATCAACCAAACCACTTAACGTATTAGCAATCTGTTCCGAAAGGTTTTGAGTTCCTTCACAAAAGCAAACCCACTGGGCCAACCTAAGCTACAATCAGCTGATCAATGAATACTGACTGAATATTTAGCACAATACTGAGCAGAAAAATAACCTGAAACTTTAAAGTAAATTGCCTATTAATGTCATCATTTATTAGTTACACTATTTATAAGTACTTTGCAACTATGATAACATTTAATTTTAAACATCTAAAAATTAGACACTGAAGTGTAAAGTCACTGAGTAAGTTGCTCAGGGTTACACGTTAGTGGTTGAACGAGGACACACTCCAAGAATTCTGACTCTTAGGACCTCACCTGTAACCAAACACCTCCTCAGGGCCTGAGTACCCAAGCACATTTTATCCTCAAAAGTCATGCTGCATCTCTTACTATATGGTGTAGAGTTGTAGGTCAGAAAAGTTTCGCAGTACTTTGGATATGCTCTGAAAAACTATTATTTCATCTGTCCCTTCTGAGATCTACAATACGGAGTAGTCTCTGAATCATAACAGATGGGTTTGTTTTGCTTGCTTTTTTCAGGTTGCAAATCTTCAAGGGAAGAAAAAAAGTTTCCTTTATATTTGGCTCTGAACTCGAATTCAAATTACTGTAATAATGACAAATATCAATCACCACCTGTGGCCTCAACTAGAACTGTATATAGGAATCTTCCAGCACTGTTGAAAACAAGGCACTCTTTCATCTATTTTAAACTCAATAGTGTGTGTCTTTGGGGTGCACATAATAAATACTATTTGGGTTATAAAGATTGCAAACATCAATCATAATTTGATTTTTTCTATTGGACATCTCATATGGGTACCAAAGCATGAGTTCACCCATTTTAAGGTTGTTAATGGCATTGAAAATTACTCATGACATGATAAATGCTACTTGAAATGTAACATATTTTTACATTACATTAAATGTAAGTAGAGTATATAATCCTTGCTGTATTTTGCCCAGCCCTTGAACCATCATATAATATTTTATAAATACAATAGCTAGCAGGGTTAGTATGTTATGTACAACTTGTGTATTGTCAGAAAAATAGTCTTTAGGAGCCCCTGGGTGGTTCAGTTGTTAAACATCTGCCTTTGGCTCAGGTCATGACCCCAGGGTCTTGGGATGGAGCCCCATATCAGGCTCCCTGTTCAGTGGGGAGTCGTCTTCTCCCTCCTCTCTCTGCCCTTCCTCATCCTCCACTTGTGCTTTCTCTCTCTCTCAAATAAATAAAATCTTTTAAAAAAAGAAAAGAAAAATAGTCTTTAAAAGCCCAGTTTATTCATTTTTTTTTAATGTGAATCATTTGTACTAGCAGGTGAGGCTAGGGAGTATGTAGTATGGCAAGAAAGTCTATGCGTTTTATTTCTAGAAAAATCTGGAAAGTATAGGTAAGTCATTAGAAGAAGGCAGTTACAACAAATCTACACCTAAAAATATCGACTGTTAGCACATTAGTGTATAATCTTTATTATTGAATACTCTTCATCAGTGATTATCCATCATCGGAAACTAAAGTCACCCATGTCCTAATGAGACACGGTGAACAGAACTGGAAAATTCTTTAGCATTAGCAGATATTTAAAACTATACATAACCCAGACCTGAGGACAGTGGAAGCACTGCTGTCCTTTTAGAACTTTAGAAGTAACACAGGCTTTATTATCTACATAAATAATCCCCGAAGTAAATATAGAATCCCACAGGGATTCTGATTTTTTGAGGATAATTCTCTTGAGAAATACAGGATCCAAACCTGAGATCAAACAAGATCTTTGTAAAAAACTACTTTGTAAGGTAAGCACCTACTACCTATTTCAATGGCACTTTTTCTAAGAGAATTTAGTTTTTCAATAAAAATGTTTTAAACCATCAGTTCTTTTCCTGAAACCAGAGATTCATTTCAGAGGGATTCATGAAACAACTACAACAGAACAGCACTGGGTTCTGTCCTGCTAAAGCAAATACTCCCCTATAACTATGAATACTACCTTGTTCCAACAACGGTAATCATTTATCTATTATTTTTGTGGTAACTTACTGATAGTAGAATTGAGTTTTCCAAAAAGAGGTAGCTTTAAGGAGAGCTCAGTGTACTATAGTCACCTACCTCGGTGACTGGCAAAAGAAGAAATACTTCGGTATGCCCCCAGATAATGCTGACTGATAAAACCAATTAATAAAAACTCTGGTAGGGACACCTGGGTCGCTCAGTCAGTTGAACGGCAGACTCCTGATTTCACTCAGGTCATGATCTCAGGTCCTGGGATTGAGCCCTGAGTCTGGCTCCATTCTCAGCAAGGAGTCTGTTTGGTATTCTATGTCTCCCTCTGTCCCTCCCCATCTTGGTGCTTGCTCTCTCTCTCTCAAATAAATAAATCTTAAAAAAAAAAAAAAAAAGAAAGAAAGAAAGAAAAAAGAAACCCACTGGTAAACTCTGGCACATTCTTAGACTAGGTTTTTGTGTCAGTCTCCATTTTCCTTATTCTTCTTCTGCAAGATCTTTCTTTGACATTTGGTCCCGCCATCAAAATGCCACAAATCTATTTACTAATCTACTGCTTCAAATATGACCCTGATTACACAAAAATGTCTAGTATGTTTCATGACTGCCATGTTGGGATTTCCTCTTCCCTTGCCAGTGTAGCTATTTGGACAGAAGGGTGGATCTGCAATAGTGTTTATCCAAAGTACTGAATGCATGCTACTAATGATAAATGATCCTGACTACTACAAAAAGCAAAACTTACACTTTATTTAAGCAATTGCTGAGTTACTTTTTTATGTGATAGCTATATGACATCAGTAATATGTATCTGTATGCAAGTGTGTTAATATATATATTATATACACACATCCCACACATATATACATACACACATCTATACCATGTATATAAATATATGGCTAAATATATATATTTACACTGATTAAAATTCACTTATTAAATAAAAAGTAAGATAATTTAAGTTACATAAAAGTGCAATTTCTCAATTAGCAAAGAATTCTAATGATAGCAGCTAACACCTAAAGTTCATAAAGAGGGGCACCAAGGTGGCTCAGTCAGTTAAGCATCCCTCTCTTGATTTTGGCTCAGGTGATGTCTCAGGGTTGTAAGATCACACCCCACATGGGGCTCCATGCTGAGGGTGGAGACTGCTTGGGATTTTCTGTCTCCCTTCCCTACTTTCCCCTCTGATGGGGGAAAAAAACAAAACAAAACAAACAAACAAAAACCCACCAGAAACCACATTATACTACCTTTAGCCTACTCATCTTATAGAGTACAGTAACAATATCTGTAAGTAATATGTTGTTTGACTAATAGTCTCTGAAGAGAATATAAATATTACAAAAGAATAGGGTACTTTGATCCTTGTTTCAAGAATATTTATTTAATCCTCATATATTTAATGTTATTCTATTGTTTATATTTTTATCCTGTTTTGTCTTTTTTTTTAAAGTTAACAGTTTTATAAATTATGTGGCATAATACAAAGGCAATCATTTTGCTATGAGATAAGGACAGAATAGATCTGTGAACTCTTGAGACACTTTCATATGCAGGTTAATGCTAAACTATCTATTAATTTAATTTCAAATTGTTGAATTTATCATTCTATACTTTCCTGGGTTCTTTCACTCATGAAAGGATGCCAGGTGATTATTGGGTTTTGGGGGGGGGGTTTGTTTTTGTTTTTTTTTTCTGCCCAGTGACTTTTGTGACTGGGGCAATGGTTAACTCAATTCAATGGACTTTATTTCCTCATCAAAATGTTCATATAGCTGTAGTGCTTCAGTGAAGTATAAAGCAGCAATGAATCTGTCCAAGCATGAAGGAAAAAAACAGTAACTTTTCACAACTAAATAATATAAACAAGGTCAAGGTACTAAAATTTGGACTTTTTTTCCTTTGAAAGAATAAAAATAAAAACAGGGAAAACTCAGTTAAAATTAATTTGATACACTGAAAACTTACATTGCACAAAATTTTTTATACTAATTTCATGACAAAGACATTTTTATTTCAGAAAATAGCTATTAAGCAACTACAAAACAAATTGGTGTAGTGTACTGAGAAAAGCATGGCTCATAGTCTGAAGGAGACTAGGTCAAAATTTCAAATTTACCAGCTAAATATCAAATTCTGTAACTCCTGATCACTGGTTCTTTATTTACAATAACAAAGTAACAATAATGACTTTGAATATCAAATTCTACAGCTCCCGATCATTGGTCCCTTTTTCACAATAACAAAATAATAATGATCTCATAAGGTTATAAAGGAATTCTATATCTATGTATTGACAGGCTGTAAGTATTTGAAAGCATAACAAAAAATATCCACCAATATCACCCCCTCACAAAACAAAGAGGGGAGGTAAAGATAAATAGGACCTAAGTAACTGAGTAGAATTTTCTTTTTTTGGTTAAAAATTGAATTGAGAATAAGTGGCCAAAAAAGAGAAATAAAAGGCATCCAGATCTGAAGGGAAAACAGAAAACTAACTCTATTTGTAAAGAACATAACATTTATATGGAAAATCCTAAGGACTCACTATACAACCAAAATTAATAAACTCAGCAATGTCACAGAATAGAAGATCAATATAAAAGTCAACTGGATTTCTATATATTATCAATGAGCAATCTAAATATAAAATTAAGAAACCAATTTTCATTTCAAATGGCATAAAAAAGAATAAAATACTCAGGAATAATTTTAACCTAGTTAAGTGCAGGATTTGTACTTAAGCAATCTTGTTGACATATTTTAAAGATGATCCAAATAAATGAAAAGTCATCCCGTGTTCATGGGTCAGAATACTTAATATTATAAAATGGCAAAATTCCCTGAATTGATCCACAGAATCAACACAATCCCTGTCAAAAATCATAGGTACTTTTTTTGAAGAAGTTGACAAACTGATGCTAAAATTCATATAAAAATGAAAGGAACTAGCATAGCTAAAACAATGGAGAAAGAAAAAAACTTGAGAACTTAAAATTCCTGATATCAAAACTTACTCCAAAGCAATAAGAAGACAGGAGATAGGCATAAAGAAATGGAAATGAATTCAGAGTCAGAAACAACCCCTTACATTTATAGTCAACTGAATTGTAACAAATCTGCCAAGAAAATTCAGTGGAGAAAAAAAAAATGGCCTTTCAATAAATGGTACCAAAATGATTAGATATGCCCATGCAAAACCATGAACCCCTATCTCACACCATACTCAAAAATGAACACAAAAAGAATCATATATTGAAATGTAAGATCTAACACTAAGAAACTCTTAGAAGTTAAAGTTGGATTAAGCAATCATTTCTAAGATATAAGACCAAAAGCATAAATACTAAAAGAAAAAATGAATTAGTCTACATCAAAATTTTAAATTTTCACACTTCAAGAGAAACCATTAAGAAAGTCGTAAGAAAATCCACAAAGCAGACCTATTTGCAAAACACGTATTTCACAAGGCACTTGTAATCTATAACATACAAAGAACACTAACAACTCAAAAATTAAAAAAACATATAATTCAAAAATGGGCAAGAGCCCACTATTTTTTGAAGAGATCTGAAGGAGTGTTCACCAGAGACAATACTGGAATAGGTAATAAACACATGAAAAGCTAACACATCAGCATTCACTAGGGAAATGTGAATCAAAACCACCATGAAATCTACATCCACAAAGAACTACAACCAATTTACATCCACTAGAATGGCTATAAATAAAAGCAGAGACAATAACAAGTGTTGATTAGGGTGGAGAGAAGGTAAAAACTTTGCATACCACTGGAGAGACTGTAAAGTGATGCATTCATATTGGAAAAGCTTAGCAGTTTCCAAATGTTAAAAAGAATTACCATATGACCTGGTAATTCCAACCCTTCATACATGAAATTAAAATATTTCACCACACAATGATTTGGACACAAACGTTCACAGCAGCGTTCTTTATAATACTCAAGTAGTAGAAACAAACTTCTGAACTAATGGCCACATTTACTTTTTCATCTGGGTGAAGAATTGTTTGTTTCTTTGTTAGTTTGTTTATTTTAAGGGGTCATGTTGTATTTGCGCAATTTTAACTTTTGTTTTTGTTCTTATTGCTTTGTTTTTGGAACTCTGCAACATTTTAAGGCTTGGGAGATAAATTCAAATCAATCAAATGTATCATGTATCTAATTTCTTTCGTTGTATTTCTATCATCTTGTTTCTGAAATTATTTTTATTTTTATAGTATTTATATTCTGGTCTGTAACTGTAATCTCTTATTATTTTAATTCTATAATTAAGTAGACTTAATGCTTACCACAATTCTTATAACAAAACAAAACAAAAAAAAAGAAAAAACCACATTCCTTAATCATAATTTTGATTTCTCTCCTGTTTGGATTTATACTAGTGACTTGTTTTTTCCACAGAACAATCTAAGTAAGACATCAATTGCTGCAGAGGAGAAAACTTCAACATATGGTTTCAGAAGGATGAACAATTAAAATTGATCCTAAAAGTAAATAAAATATCAATATTCCAGTGACCATGGCACAATACACAATTCTTTTTCAAAGAATTACCTCCCAAAAGCATCTGATCCCTAATTGTTTTATCAGTGGTATATTCAAACTTTCAAGAAATAGAAAATCTCTCTTATAGAAACTAGAAACTATTCTAGAGCACAAAAAGTGTGATTTTTTTTTTTTTTAAAGATTTTGTCAGAAAGAGTGCATGCAAGCAAAGGAGAGCAGCAGGGGCAGAGGGAGAAGCAGGTTCCCACTGAGAAAGGAGCCCAATGTGGGACTAGAACCCAGGACCCTGGGATCATGACCTGAGCCAAAGGCAGACCCTTAACTGACTAAGCCACCCAGGCGTTCCTTAGAGTGATCTGTTTTTAAACAGAGCAGAATTTATACAAGTATCAACAATGGCAGAAGTACTTACTAAATAAGCCCCCAAAGATCTTTGGGTATATCAGAATTTAACAAAGTTTAGAATCTTCTGACTAAACGTTACCATTTCTACCAGAATTCAACAGCTATGGCTTGGTTGGCTGCTTCTGTACATTCTGCTATTTTCCTGAGCTAAAACTTCAGTGAAGGTTAATGCTAGAGATATTTGCTTAGACTTGCTGTAAATTAGCTTGTTTCTCCTCTATTTAAGGGCATAATTGATCTAAAGTTACTCATTATTTAGCTGGTCTCTGATAAAGACTGATTTGCCTTTAATTTACATCTAATCTATGTAAAAATATCTTACATTTTAGAGGGTTTTTTCCTTCATTGCTTTGGTTTTGATTATGACAAATGGTTAATAAATTTTTGAATAGATATTTTGGGTGTTCTCTCCTTAGTGATAAATAAACTTGAATATCATAAAGTTATAACTTCTCTAATCCTCAATTATATTTAGTTTTAAACTTGAATTTTTTAAAAATTGAAATTAATATTTGATTTAATATCACAAATGATTAGTCTCTATTAAATAAAAAATTATTACATTGCTAGAAAACTGCAAAAATTAAGTAAAATTTAGAAAAATGCATTTAAACATAAGACTATTTTTCAAAACAAAATATGTTAAATAGATATTTTAGAAAATACATGAATTCTATGCCATAGGGTTATTAGAAGTGAATTCTATTCCTAGTTGCTATACTAACTAGTTATGGGAAATTATTACGTGGACTCAATTCTCTTTTTAGTATGATCTTCATATGATTTTCTCTATTCTTCATTGATTCAGCACACAGTATGCTTTCATAATGATGTATAGTCATCATGTTTCTAAAGTAAATTATTTCTTCATGACACATAAATAAAAGTTGGTATGCTCCAAAAATTCTGCTTGCAAACTTCAGCAGTTGGATATCGGAAAAAAAAAAAAAAAAATTATGCTTATCGTTGAGGTTTCTCCCCTCTACCTTACTTTCAACTTTTTGCTCTTCTGCCTTGTATTCCTGAAAATTCTACAAAATTGGGTATTTTGAGCACCAAAGGTCTTCGTTCTTCAAAAACTTGAACTTCCAAAGGTTCAATTGCTTTTATCAGCTTATTCAATGTCTTTCCTAATTCTCATCACATCAACTACAGGAGGAATTTTGTATTTTATCATGATCACCTGATTTTCTTCTATAACACTTTAACTTCCAGATAAAAATTCCAATTCCTTATCTTCTCCCCACAAGGTTTCTCACAAATGAAGATGCACCCATACAAGGGTTATACCTTGATTACTGACTATGAATTTTTCAGACTCTGTATTAATTAGGAACTGGATACAGCTGTTTGTAACCAAGTCCTGATGACCAAAGTTGTTGTTGGGGTTTTTTTCGTTTGTTTTTAATTAATGGTTTATTTTCTCAAGTAAAATAGTCCAGTCCAGACAGGGCAGTTCTATGAAATCATTACAGAATCAAGCTTCTATTATCGTTCTTCTCCAGCACCATCTTAAGCACACATCTTCCGCCCTTAAGGTCTTAGAGTAGCTGCTGATCTTCCAGCCATCACATTCATTTTCCAGCAGAATCAGGGGAACAACAAACTGTTCTCACATCCAAGTGACAGCCCTTTCAAGAGCTATTCTGGAAACCCCACCCAATGGTTTTCATTTGGATCTCATTAGTCACTCCTCATGGCAACTGAGGAGGGGAAGTATCTTCCAGCTGACCACTGCTCCAAAGGAGATCCATTATTACATTTTTGCGGGGGGAGGGTTATGCCTAGATAGGCACCTATATTTCTGAATTATCAGATTAGATTTGTATAAATCTGATGTCCACATATGCAATAGTCAAGCTACTTTCTATTAATCTTATTTGGTGCGTTTTTCTTAGAATTAAAAAAAAGGGGGTGGCGCCTGGGTGGCTCAGTATTTGGGTGTCTGCCTTCGGCTCAGGTCACAATCTTCGGGTCCGGGATAGGGCCCTGCATCGGGCTCCCTGCTCAGCAGGGAGCCTGCTTCTCCCTCTCTTTCTGCCCCTGCCCTTGGTCATAGTCTCTGTCTTTCTCTCACCCCTCTCCCTTTCTCTCTCCCAAATAAATAAAATCTTTTTTAAAAAAAGAATTTAAAAAAGTGTATTTGCTTTTATAAACTTTTATTCAAAGTTTGCCATTTTATTGTCACTTAGCTAGTAGTTACATAATCTTGTTATAAAGACAGCATAATATAGGAGTTTCCAGACCACCTACTATTCCCCACAATCATCTTCACATGAACACACATGCACACGCGCACACACACACACTGTGTGGATTAGTTCTTTATTATATGGGTGAATCTTACTCGTCAGTCTTGGTGGTGGTTAGGAAGATTAAGAGAAAGAAAAAAATATTTTAGAGAAACTAATATAAAACTGGTCTTTGAAAATGTTATTTTAAACATCTCTTCAGTTTAACTCTTAAATCTATGAGAAAATTATTTTGTCCATCTAGAATGTCCAGAGAAATTTGCAGTTTACAACAAGTCTTTCTTTGCTTCGAAAAAATGCATCTCAGGAGAGGACACTTAAATCTACCTCAAACAGGATCAAAAGTTCGTAGTAAATATTTTGTTTGTGATTTTACCTTGAAAACAAATCAAACAATATTAAACTATGATTTATCAATATTGAACAAAATTTCACTTTAACTGCAATTGTTTACTTAAAGGAAAGCAAAGAATATTTCACGTCTATTGTTCTTCCTTACATACATTTTTCCTTTTTTTTTTTTTTTTAAAGATTTTATTTATTTACTTGACAGATGGAGATCACAAGTAGGTAGAGAGGCAGACAGAGAGGAGGGGGAAGCAGGCTCCCTGATAAGCAGAGAGCCTGATGCGGGGCTTGATTCCAGGACCCTAAGATTGTGGGGCTCGATCTCAGGACCCCGAGATCATGACCTGAGCTGAAGGCAGAGGCTTTAACCCACTGAGCCAGTCGGGTGCCCCTACATACATTTTCTAATAGATTTATGAGTGTTGCATGACAAGTAGCTTTCACCTAACATTTGACTTTCACAGCGTAGATATAAAGAGGAAGGCTTTGCAACATATATGTGAACATTTCATCAATCTTCTTAAAGGCTTCTTAAATATATATTTAACATTTTTAAAAGTACAGAAAAAAATTAAGGTATTTTACAAAGAGGCATGAACTACATCCCAGACTTAGCAAATATTAAAATTTTGCTCTATTTCCCTCAGATATATTTTATAATAAATAAAGCATGATAGACAAAATCTTTTTTGGTTTGTATACATTCAATATGTATAGATTCATAAAATATATGTCAGTGTTCTTGTTACATCTTTGTATAAATCTTTTGTTTGTATTTCTATAACTTACTTTTAAACCTAATATCATTTTTGAGATCTTTATTAATACATAAATTTAGTTTGCTTATTTCATCATATATATGACATCCCATTACATGAATATTCCACAATTATTCATGTTTGCTGATGCAGAAATTAACATCTTTTACACAAAGATGTTTACATAGGTTTCTGTAAGATACACATTCAGATCTAGGATTGCTACTATATTGTCATAAAATCTTGACATTCTGACTTTGATTTTTGCAAATCTCTCTCTAAGATGACTGTACCAGTTTATAGCTCTGCCATCAGGGTAAGATCATTCCTATCTTCCCAAATACTCATCAGGCTTGATATTTTATCACCCTTTTAATGTTTGCAAATCTGATGGGTTTGAAATGGTATCTCCTTAGTGTAATCTGCATAAACACTAATGTTTACTTCTATAAAATGTATCTAAAATTATGATATAACCTTCTGCTGTTGTACTTTTTGTCTTATTGATTTATAAAAGCCATTATTAATTTAGAATACAATTACTTGCCTGTGAATGTATTAATAATAATTTGCTACAGATTAACTGTCCTTCAGGTTTATTTTTCGACCTCTATATTTATATATACACAAAATATTTTAAGTACCCTGTATGTTAATCGTGAAACATTTAAAAGTATAATGACCACCTGTGAATTCACCATCAGAACACTTTTTTTTAAATGTACAAACCATACTCTGGTTTCTCTTCAGATAGCATAAATCTTTAGCCTTTCAAATGTACAAACCATGAGAGACTATGGACTACAGAAAACAAACTGAGGGTTCCAGAGGGAAGCGGGGTGGGAAGATGGGTTAGCCCCAGTGATGGGTATTAAGGAGGGAACAGACTGCACGGACCAGAACACTCTCAATACCTGCATCCCTCTTCCCTATCCCATAGCCTGTATTCTTTTCCAAAACTACTGTCTCTTTTTTGTGTGTAACATTCCCTTACTTTTTTAAAATGTTCTTTAATCACCTGTAGTAATGCTTAAATTTTATTTTTAAATTGTGCTTCTGTACTCTTCCATTATTTCCACCTATTTTCCTGGGTATGCTGTTTTCATTGAACATTATATTTCTAAGATATATCCATAGGGTGGAGAATTTGTTTGTGCTGCCTGTTATTTCTGATGGTTCTTAAAAGTAGTGTACCTTGTTTTGTTACTGTGTGTGGCTAACTTAAACTACATACTGTACATTTGTGTTGGAAACAATGTTTGCAGAAATAATTTAAGATCCAGGACAACAGCCTTATCTTCTGGAGTGTATTTCTTTCTGGCCTGCAGTTAGAGGGGCTGCTAATTCAGAGCCACATCACCCCCGTATTAGATAGAAGTTTTCCTCAACAGCCAGGTGATGAGAAACCAAACTTCAAATTCTTCTGAGGTCTAGTAAACAGTTTATTATCATTTGGAAAGCATAAGATATTTGGGATTCTAGCTCAAAGTGAATGGTGGTCAGATAGTGATAAAGTGAGTCAGGTTCTCAGGATGTAAAATTTAAAGCACTCACTCAGGGCGACAGATGTAGACAGCACCCTTAGAAGACTACAGGCTTCGGAAAGACTAACCCCTAAAAGATAGCAAAGTATAGTCTATAAATATGCAAATTTATTATTTTCAAGTGTATATTCTGTTTTCCTAGCATTTTTTATCAAGGAGTCAACAAGTATTTTTTAATGCTTTATTATATTACATATCCCACATTCTAAGGAAATCGGTCAATCCATTTACAATCTCCTTATTTTCTTCCATTGATTTTTTTTCTTTCCCTTGATTCCTGAGAAAATACCATACTTTTAAAAATATCATAATCTTTTTCTCCCAGATGAAGAAATGCCTCTTCAATGTTGCCAAACTTCTGAAAGAATAAAGATGGTAGAATACCAAACTCCATGTAACATTAAATATAAATTGATCATCTATTACAGTTTCATATGGACTATTTTTTAAAAATGTTTTATTTGAATATAGTTGCTATACAGGGTTACACTAGTTTCAGGTATACAACACAGGGATTGGACCAGTCTATACATTTTGCCATGCTCACCACAATTTTAACTACCATGTGTCACCATACAATGCTACTGAATAGTGTTGATTCTATTCCCTGTGCTGTGCTTTTTATCCCTGCGACTTACTCATTCTGTAACTGGAAGCATATATTTCCCACTCTCCTTTCCCCATTTTTTGCCCACTCCCCACCCATCACACCTCTGGCAACCATCAGTTTTGTTCTCTGTATTTCCTACTCTGTTTCTGGTTTTTGTTTATACATTTGTTTGTTTTTTCATTTCTACTTATGAACGAAACTATATGGTATTTGTCTTTTTCAGTCTGACTCATTTCACTTAGCATAATATTCTCTATGTCTGCACATGTTGTTGCAAATGGCACAATGTCATCCTTTTTATGGCTGCATAATATTCCATTGTGTGTGTATGTGTGCATGTTGTGTCTGTGTGTGTCTATGTCTGTGTGTGTATATCTCACATCTTCTTTATCCATTCATCTATCCATAGACACTTAAGTGGCTTCCATACCTTGGCTATTGTAAATAATGCTGCAATAAACACTGGGATGTATATATAAATAACCACCAATAGTGGAATTATTGAATCATACGGTATTTCTATTTTCACTCTTTTGAAAATAGAGTATTTTCTATTACTCTATTATACTATTACAATATGGAATTTCCATAATGTTTTCCACAGGGCTCTGCCAATTTACATTCCTACCAACAGTGCTCAAGTGTTCCTTTTTCTCCACATCCTCAACAATACCAGTTTATCTGAGCCATTCTGACAGGTGTCAAGTGATATCTCATTGTGGTTTTGATTTGCTTTCATCTGACGATGAGTGATGTTAAATATTTTCATGTACCCATTGGCCACCTATATATTTTCTTCGGAAAAATATCAACTTTTTCAGATAAATAGTTTTTGGTCTCAAAGATTTCCTTGTTGCTTTCTATTCTCAATTTCATTGATTCCTATTTTTATTATTTTCTTCCTTCAATGTGCTTTGAGTCTGATAAGTTCTTCTTTCCCTAGTTTTTTTAAGGTACGAGTTTATTATACTTATTTGAGATCAATTTTTTAAAGAAAACTCTAACTTATTATTTATTTTCTGTACTTTTATTGACTAGTCTTTTTCTATCAAATCTTCCCCTTTAAATGGTTTGAATATGACTGGGTAAGTGTTAGGACCCCATTTTTATTAGCTTGATATCCTCTTACTGCAACACATGAAATTAACTTTACAACAAGTTTGCATCAAACTTTGTATGTTTAGAACTGAAGTTATGTTGCCTTGATGGGCAGTCAGAGATGCTAGTGATAAATGCAAATTTAAGACTGGGTAATTCAACAGGTTTGTCTTAAAAGCTGCACTTAGGCTGATCATTCAATGTTCTACTTTCCCAAAGGTATTCTATGTGTTTTCTAGGAAAAATGGATTAAAACAAAACTAAACTCCACAGTAACACACACATGGACTAAGTGAAGCAGAATGTGTTTATAAAATGCTGGTGCAGTGAAAATTCCCTTAACTGGTATTACTAGAAGGGGATCTAACATCTCAGGGTTAGATCAGACCATTTGGAAATACATGTAGAAGTTTGATCAGACCATTTGGAAAGAACTCTTAAGCTGTCATTATATGACTCTATGAAGGTATTTATAACTTATATAGGTTTTTTCTTTTATACTTACTTTCAATTGAGGGCAAGGTTTAAAGTGTTTACCCTTAGCTAACTGATTTGCCTCTCTCTTGACCAGCCTCATCTCATGTATACAGGTGCAAATAGCTCATATTTTTCCTCCCATAAATTTTACACGTGTGCGCGCGCACACACACACACACACACACACAGCATAGTACAGTTTACTCAAGTCAGAGATAAATGCCAAATACCTAAGCAGAAAACATCCTTAAGTAATAAAAATTAAAAAGCAGTATAAACAGAGAGCAGCAAGCATTTTACTTAGCACACTATAGTAATTATCTCATTTAACCCTCATAAAAAGCTTGTACATAGGTTCCATTTTATTGGTATTCTGTAAATGAGAAAATTATACTTAGATTAGTTAACTGGGCAAAACAACTAAGCAGACAGGGTTCCTTTACGCTGTAAGCTGAAAAAGCTTTCTCATTTTTTTTTTTACTTTTATAAAATTGCAAATCACCCTCTCATTTTCAGTTTTCCACTGGCAAATGAATGAAAAGAAACTTCTGTTTAAATCAGATCATTGAAAATACCATTGTGTAAATCTACTGCTTGCTCAGTATCAGATTCTGAGAGTATGTATATCGAAGCTCTCCAGTGCCCTTGAGTTTTTGCATCCAGGGGAATACTCACAGAATATGAAGTATCAGGAGAATTTAAACACGCTGACCTGAGTGACCAATTTCCTAATCTGCCTGTGTGCTGCTGGTGTGAGGGAAGTTCATGAAAGACATGGAGAAGAGAAATAGAGCAAACACAGGGAGGCTAAAACAGAGAAGAAGAAAAGAGGTAGCTAATGGCAGTCTCCTCATCAAATTTTTATGCATTCCTTACCTTTTCCCTTTTTTTTTTTTTTTTTAAGCTCTGCACCTTTGGTAACTGTCGAGTATTATATTATCTCCATTCAAGTCACTTCATAAATTAAATCCCTCCCTCCCACCTCCCACCACACAGGAGGATTAGCGTTTTATCTAAGAGTGCTACTCCTGGAAAAAGACAAGATAAAGGGGGAGAAGAGGACCAAGAAAAAGCCTCACAACATTAAGGCAGGTCCACCTTTTTATCTAATGTTTTACATTTTTCTTTTGATCGGACAGGCAGTGAATATTCCTAGCCAGCACCTCACAGCCTGTCAACACTCTAATACTTCATAATTTATAAAACAGCTTTCTTCCCCCAAAAGCTCAATATGCTTTACAGATATCTTATTGATGCTCACAATATTCCTTCAGGGAACTCAGGCGACAAGAATTATGATGTGTTTTCTAGGACGGGGGAAAGACTGAAACAACAAGGATCCATTATCACTACTGAGTTACAGACAACTATGAACTTTAGATCTAATGCTGTTACCTCCCTGACAGTGCTGGCTATAAAAGGGAATGAAAATGGGTGAGTCCTGGCACTCAGGAGCTCGGGACCTCACAGGGAAGCAGGGAAGGTTGGTGCCTATCCCATCTCTAGACTAGGATGTCTAGTTGTCAATGCCAACTGAACATGGTGTCCAAAAAAAAAATCCTTGATTTTCTCCCTACAACCACTTCTTTTTTGGTTATTCTCATCTCAGTACAGGACTATGATCCCCCAGTTGGCCAGGCCACCAAACTGTCAGTCACCCCTTGTTGTTCCTTTTCTCTGCCTTCCCTCATTTGCAAGTTCAATCCAAGATTGATTCTCAACAAATTCATTTCTACCCCTCTCTTTGGTACCAGTAATTCGAGATTTATTGCCATCATCCACTCTAATAGTCGGGTCATCAGAGAAAATTGGAAAACTTCCCACATCTACTACTCCAGTGCCCTGGTGTTATTTAGGATTAACAGCATCGTCACCCTTCTGATGACTGCAAAACCCTCCATTCTCCCATTCTTTGTGTCCCTTTACCACAGTCCACTTTTAACAAAGCAGGAAGAGTCATCGCTGGAAAAATGCAGTTGTAACTTCTATCCATTACACATGTAAGTGGTTAAAAGAAATTAATTCCACTAGTTTCATCAGAAAAGAAATCCCTTAATTCATAGTCCTATCACACTTCTCAGAGATAATCACTTTCAATTCATCTGTTATTTATCTCTGTGCATGTGTCGTATAAATATGTATATAACATGCTTCTTCTTTTCTCCCAAAAGGGATATATTTGGTTTTCTTCTAAAAAACACTGTACTGATGAATACAGAGCACATTTTTTTTTTATTTAAGTTTTATTTTTTTAAAACATATAATATCTTTTTATCCCCAGGGGTACAGGTCTGTGAATCGCCAGGTTTACACACTTCACAGCACTCACCATAGCACATACCCTCCCCAATGTCCATAATCCCACCCCCCCAACCCCCCTCCCCACATTAACCCTCAGTTTGTTTTGTGAGATTAAGAGTCACTTATGGTTTGTCTCCCTCCCAATCCCATCTTGTTTCATTTACTCTTCTTCTACCCCCTTAACCCCCCATGTTGCATCTCCTCTCCCTCATATCAGGGAGATCATATGATAGTTGTCTTTCTCCGATTGACTTATTTCGCTAAGCATGATACCCCCTAGTTCCATCCACGTCGTCGCAAATGGCAAGATTTCATTTCTTTTGATGGCTGCATAGTATTCCATTGTGTTTATATACCACATCTTCTTTATCCATTCGTCTGTTGATGGACATCTAGGTTCTTTCCATAGTTTGGCTATTGTAGACATTGCTGCTATAAACATTCGGGTGCACGTGCCCCTTCGGATCACAACGTTTGTATCTTTAGGGTAAATACCCAGTAGTGCAATTGCTGGGTCATAGGGTAGTTCTATTTTCAACATTTTGAGGAACCTCCATGCTGTTTTCCAGAGTGGTTGCACCAGCTTGCATTCCCACCAGCAGTGTAGGAGGGTTCCCCTTTCTCCGCATCCTCGCCAGCATCTGTCATTTCCTGACTTGTTAATTTTAGCCATTCTGACTGGTGTGAGGTGGTATCTCATTGTGGTTTTGATTTGTATTTCCCTGATGCCGAGTGATATGGAGCACTTTTTCATGTGTCTGTTGGCCATCTGGATGTCTTCTTTGCAGAAATGTCTGTTCATGTCCTCTGCCCATTTCTTGATTGGATTATTTGTTCTTTGGGTGTTGAGTTTGATAAGTTCTTTATAAATTTTGGACACTAGCCCTTTATCTGATATGTCATTTGCAAATATCTTCTCCCATTCTGTCAGTTGTCTTTTGGTTTTGTTAACTGTTTCCTTTGCTGTGCAAAAGCTTTTGATCTTGATAAAATCCCAATAGTTCATTTTTGCCCTCGCTTCCCTTGCCTTTGGCGATGTTCCTAGGAAGATGTTGCTGCGGCTGAGGTCGAAGAGGTTGCTGCCTGTGTCCTCCTCAAGGATTTTGATGGATTCCTTTCTCACATTGAGATCCTTCATCCATTTTGAGTCTATTTTCGTGTGTGGTGTAAGGAAATGATCCAATTTCATTTTTCTGCATGTGGCTGTCCAATTTTCCCAACACCATTTGTTGAAGAGGCTGTCTTTTTTCCATTGGATATTCTTTCCTGCTTTGTCGAAGATTAGTTGACCATAGAGTTGAGGGTCTATTTCTGGGCTCTCTATTCTGTTCCATTGATCTATGTGTCTGTTTTTGTGCCAGTACCATGCTGTCTTGATGATGACAGCTTTGTAATAGAGCTTGAAGTCCGGAATTGTGATGCCACCAACTTTGGCTTTCTTTTTCAATATTGCTTTGGCTATTCGAGGTCTTTTCTGGTTCCATATAAATTTTAGGATTATTTGTTCCATTTCTTTGAAAAAAATGGATGGTACTTTGATAGGAATTGCATTAAATGTGTAGATTGCTTTAGGTAGCATAGACATTTTCACAATATTTATTCTTCCAATCCAGGAGCATGGAACATTTTTCCATTTCTTTGTGTCTTCCTCAATTTCTTTCATGAGTACTTTATAGTTTTCTGTGTATAGATTCTTAATCTCTTTGGTTAGATTTATTCCTAGGTATCTTATAGTTTTGGGTGCAATTGTAAATGGGATGGACTCCTTAATTTCTCTTTCTTCTGTCTTGTTGTTGGTGTAGAGAAATGCAACTGATTTCTGGGCATTGATTTTATATCCTGACACTTTACTGAATTCCTGTACAAGTTCTAGCAGTTTTGGAGTGGAGTCTTTTGGGTTTTCCACATATAGTATCATATCATCTGCGAAGAGTGATAGTTTGACTTCTTCTTTGCCGATTTGGATGCCTTTAATTTCCTTTTGTTGTCTGATTGCTGAAGCTAGGACTTCTAGTACTATGTTGAATAGCAGTGGTGATAACGGACATCCCTGCCGTGTTCCCGACCTTAGCGGAAAAGCTTTCAGTTTTTCTCCATTGAGAATGATATTTGCAGTGGGTTTTTCATAGATGGCTTTGATAATATAGAGGTATGTGCCCTCTATCCCTACACTTTGAAGAGTTTTGATCAGGAAGGGATGCTGTACTTTGTCAAATGCTTTTTCAGCATCTATGGAGAGTATCATATGGTTCTTGTTCTTTCTTTTATTAATGTGTTGTATCACATTAATTGATTTGCGGATGTTGAACCAACCTTGCAGCCCTGGAATAAATCCCACTTGGTCGTGGTGAATAATCCTTTTAATGTACTGTTGAATCCTATTGGCTAGTATTTTGGCGAGAATTTTTGCATCTGTGTTCATCAAGGATATTGGTCTGTAGTTCTCTTTTTTGATGGGATCCTTGTCTGGTTTGGGTATCAAGGTGATGCTGGCCTCATAAAATGAGTTTGGAAGTTTTCCTTCCATTTCTATTTTTTGGAACAGTTTCAGGAGAATAGGAATTAGTTCTTCTTTAAATGTTTGGTAGAATTCCCCCGGGAAGCCGTCTGGCCCTGGGCTTTTGTTTGTTTGGAGATTTTTATTGACTGTTTCAATCTCCTTACTGGTTATGGGTCTGTTCAGGCTTTCTATTTCTTCCTGGTTCAGTTGTGGTAGTTTATATGTCTCTAGGAATGCATCCATTTCTTCCAGATTGTCAAATTTGTTGGCGTAGAGTTGCTCATAGTATGTTCTTATAATTGTCTGTATTTCTTTGGTGTTAGTTGTGATCTCTCCTCTTTCATTCATGATTTTATTTATTTGGGTCCTTTCTCTTTTCTTTTTGATAAGTCTGGCCAGGGGTTTATCGATCTTATTAATTCTTTCAAAGAACCAGCTCCTAGTTTCGTTGATTTGTTCTATTGTTTTTTTGGTTTCTATTTCATTGATTTCTGCTCTGATCTTTATGATTTCTCTTCTCCTGCTGGGTTTAGGGTTTCTTTCTTGTTCTTTCTCTAGCTCCTTTAGGTGTAGGGTTAGGTTGTGTACCTGAGACCTTTCTTGTTTCTTGAGAAAGGCTTGTACCGCTATATATTTTCCTCTCAGGACTGCCTTTGTTGTGTCCCACAGATTTTGAACCGTTGTGTTTTCATTATCATTTGTTTCCATGAATTTTTTCAACTCTTCTTTAATTTCCTGGTTGACCCATTCATTCTTTAGAAGGATGCTGTTTAGTCTCCATGTATTTGGGTTCTTTCCAAATTTCCTCCTGTGACTGAGTTCTAGCTTCAGAGCATTGTGGTCTGAAAATATGCAGGGAATGATCCCAATCTTTTGATAACGGTTGAGACCTGATTTAGGACCGAGAATATGATCTATTCTGGAGAATGTTCCATGTGCACTAGAGAAGAATGTGTATTCTGTTGCTTTGGGATGAAATGTTCTGAATATATCTGATGTCCATCTGCTCCAGTGTGTCATTTAAGGCCTTGATTTCCTTGTTGATCTTTTGCTTGGATGATCTGTCCATTTCAGTGAGGGGAGTGTTAAAGTCCCCTACGATTATTGTATTATTGTCGATGTGTTTCTTTGATTTTGTTATTAATTGGTTTATATAGTTGGCTGCTCCCAGGTTAGGGGCATAGATATTTAAAATTGTTAGATCTTCTTGTTGGACAGTTCCTTTGAGTATGATATAGTGTCCTTCCTCATCTCTTATTATAGTCTTTGGCTTAAAATCTAATTGATCTGATATAAGGATTGCCACTCCTGCTTTTTTCTGGTGTCCATTAGCATGGTAAATTCTTTTCCACCCCCTCACTTTAAATCTGGAGGTGTCTTCAGGTTTAAGATGAGTTTCTTGTAGGCAACATATAGATGGGTTTTGTTTTTTTATCCATTCTGATACCCTGTGTCTTTTGATTGGGGCATTTAGCCCATTCACATTCAGGGTAAGTATTGAGAGATATGAATTTAGTGCCATTGTATTGCCTGTAAGGTGACTGTTATTGTATATTGTCTCTGTTCCTTTCTGATCTACTACTTTTAGGGTCTCTCTTTGCTTAGAGGACCCCTTTCAATATTTCCTGTAGAGCTGGTTTGGTATTTGCAAATTCTTTCAGTTTTTGTTTGTCCTGGAAGCTTTTAATCTCTCCTTCTATTTTCAATGATAGCCTAGCTGGATATAGTATTCTTGGCTGCATGTTTTTCTCGTTTAGTACTCTGAATATATCATGCCAGCTCTTTCTGGCCTGCCAGGTCTGTGGATAAGTCTGCTGCCAATCTAATATTTTTACCATTGTAGGTTACAGACTTCTTTTCCCGGGCTGCTTTCAGGATCTTCTCTTTGTCACTAAGACTTGTCAATTTTACTACTAGGTGACGGGGTGTGGACCTATTCTTATTGATTTTGAGGGGGGTACAGAGCACATTTTGATAAACACTATAATGAGCTTGATTTTATAAGGTAGCTATCATCTTAGGAGGGTTGTGAGCGGAGGACAGAGACTGCTTAAGCATTGTTGTTTCTAAACCATTTACTGAAAATTATGTAATCCTTAACTGAACATTAACATGGCTACTTAGCACTATGTTACTCAGCTTCCTCCTCTGTGGGTGGTCATGAGAGTCCTAAATGCAGGAAGCAAACTTTCTCACGTCTTAAATCTCTAATAAACATTTTTTCACAAAGTAGAACACTGAGTCTAGTTGTAGGCAAAGGCAATCACGATACTCACACTACTTCTTGATTTTTCATTTGAAGGAATTATTTCTATTTACCTCCGTCTAAAGAAAATGACAATTTGGCTCTTACCACTCCCCTCCAGAAACCACACATTCAATTTCTATGCCTTCCTCCTTCTGACATATTTTATCTAATTTTGGTTATGTATAGATACAGCATTTATATTGTGACTGATTAATGCTACTCAGAGCCAAGCTATTGCGTAGTTATTCTTGACACTTATAATAAATTTAACCCTCACTCTTCCCCACCTGTGAGATTTTTCTTCAATACATTTGCACACATTACATACTTTCTCAATTGCATCTTTTTTTTTCTTAAAGAGATTTCTATTGCTTCTTTCTTCTCACCTATTCTATCTAAACCAGCTGGCTTAGGTTTAAACCTCATTCACAGAGAGCATTCTGACATCCCCCTTCATTATCATCTGGAAGATTCTTGTTGCTACTCTTTAGTAATTTTTTTCTCTGTGTCATGGACCCCATGCTTTCTTGACTTACTCCTCATTTTCATGGAGGATATCCTCTGGTAACTTTCTGAGAAAGAAAGCAGGAGAGGTGAATTTTAACAAATTGCATACCTGAAAATCTACTTACTTATCTTTATTCTTCAGTGGTACTTTAGAGTAAAATATTCTAGATTCTAGAATGGAAAGCACTTCACTCAGAATTTTTCAAGAATTGTTCTACTGTCTTCTAGTTTACATATCACTGCTAAGAAGTCTAAACCCATTGCAATCCTCATAATTTGCATGAAACTCTGCTTACTTCTGGAAAATGTGTCTCCGGTATTCAGAAACTTTACAGTAATATGACTTGGTATGTATCATTTTCATCTGTTGTGTTGGTTACTTGGTAAATCCTTTAAGTCTGGCAATTCAGAACATTTAGTTGTGAGACACTGGGGTCTTTGAAAATTTCTATTCCTCCATTTTCTCTTTTTAGAATGCCAATAATTTGAGAATGGACCCACTGAAACAGCCTTCTAATTTCCTTGTCTTTTATCTCCCATTTTGCTTGCCTTTGACTTTTTTGTGCTATTCCCCCAGGAGCTTTTCTCCATTAAGTTACCCAATCCTTTTCGTTGGTGTTCTAGTCCAATTTCATGTCTGAATGTTACAAGAGATCTGCTCTGCTTATTTTACGTGATCACATTTTGGGGTTATTATTACAGTACCTTCTAATATTTAATTGAAATCAGATTTCCTAAGTTTTTTTTTTTTTCCTCTATTTGCAAAGTCTTGGTTTCCACCAACCCACCATCTTTAAATATAAGCACTGCAGTGATCTTTTAGAGAACATAATAATGCTTTTTCCCTGTTAAAGCCTTCTAGTATCACGCTACCATACTTCAAATAAAGGCTAAATTTCATGCCATGGCTCAAAGGTTGAAAATAATTTGGCCCTTGACAATCTCTGCAAATCTACCTCATTTCATTATCATACCTGATAGAAACTCACATATCTGTCAAATAAAGGATCATAGTAACATTCAAATACAAATTTACATAACCTTGAATTTAAGGTTTTTTTCTGTTTACCACAATGTTCCTCTGCTAATGCAGACTTTCAAAACTGTTTTGCACTCCAAATCATCCTTCTTACCAATGCAAGTTGATTTTCCTAATTGTGTACTCTTGCTCTAAAACCATTCTGACCCTTCGATGATAAATGAGAAAGAGGAAAGGTATCAGTCTAGTAGAAAAGGTTCTTGAGAATAGGACTTCAACCTACAAAAGTGATTACTGGTAGAAATAAGTAGAATAATCTCATATGCTTATTCAATCAGTGAATGAGACCAGATTATTGAGTTCTCTCTGCAAAAAGACTAAGGACAATTTTTTTTTTTTTAATTAAAAAGGTCTTTTTCTAATGTTAGAATGCAGAGGGTGTGTTCACTCAAAAATTTTAATTATTTTTTGAAGATTTTTTTTATTCATTCATTTGCAAGAGAAAGAGAGAGAGCATGAGCAGGGAGAGGAGAAGAAAAGTGAGAGGGAGAGGGAGAAGGAGACTCCCTGCTGAGCAGGGAGCCGGACACGAGGGCTCAATCCCAGGACCTTGGGATCATAACCTGACTCGAAGGCAGATGCTTAATCCACTGAATTACCCCGGTACCTTAATTTAATTCTGTCAAATAAAATACTTGCTCAAAATAATACCAGAATCTCCTTGAATAGTGGGAAGTGGGAGTAAGTCAAGGGTAGGGTGATGGCAATGGAGGGAGATTTAAAGCTGAGTTTGGAAATGGGAATGCAGAAGGAGACAACAAGGAAGATGGGTTGGAAGATACAAAGGCAGGTATAACCCAGAAATAAACACAACCCAGGATTAGTAACTACACTAGAATCCTATTTTACTGGCAGGCAGGAAGGGTGGGGGGAACTAGACATAAGAATGCAATTTGCTAATCCATTCTTTTCCACAGCACTAGATGGTTCTTGAATCCACAAAGACAGAATCTCCTTCCCCAGTGTCACAACCCTTATTTACATTATTTACTATTATCTCTCATAACAGCTGCTGAAATAGACTCCTAATTAATCTCTACATAGCCACTCTTGTGCAGCTCTATCCATTCCTTACATAGCACCCAGAATGCTCTTAAAAGCCAAAACTGATCACATCACTCTTCTGCTGAAATCCTGTAACCACCTTTAGCTGTTCATGGAATAAACCCAGAATCTTTAACTTGGACCAGGAAGCCCTCATCTTCCACCCCCAAAATGAATCTACAATATTTTTATATATTACTCTTCTCCCTGGTCCTCTCCAGTCTACAAATCCCTGTTGACTTTATAGAAATAGCTGGAGTGTCACCTTCAGAGAGAAATTTTCCCAGACCAAAAGATTACATGAAAGCCCTCATTATATTTTCCCAAGGTACCTTCCACTTCTTGCTAGCACAGAGCACTCCTGTAATTCCTTAATATCTTCTAATATATATTAAATAAAATGCTTAGCCTCATACCTAGTACATAATATATACTAAATAATTATTGTAATAACAACAACAGCTATTTCTTGAATGCTTAATATGTACCAGACGCTCAATGCTTTATCAAGCTTAATTTACCTATCCTTGTTTCAGCATTGAGGAAACTGGAATACAGGGTAATTATAGGAAAGTTCCAAAGCTCATGAGGTAGTGAAGAACACTGATTCTGCAATCAGGTTACTGGGCTCACATCCCAGCTCTGGCACCTGTTGTGCAATCCTAGGCAAGTGACAGGTAATAACAACACTTAAAGGATTTTCACAAGGATTAAATGAGGGGGAGAATAAAAGGAATCATTCATCCCGGAGTATATTCACTGTCTATGTCTGAGGGTAGTGGTTCAAATATTTCAATGTACTACCTCTAATTTTATATCACTGAGGTTTTTGGTCCCCAGTAGCTTAAGTAGTACCTATTTGGGAATAAAATGCAAGTACTGTTTCAGATATACACATTGTAGCCATTAGTTATGGTGCTGGGGCATGTGTATTACATAGTGAGTGTAACCATGAGCCATTGTGCAGGACATCTGAGCTCTCCTAAAAGAATTGGGTATTTTGCAACATCTGGAGTCAATATACTAAACAAAGCAGTGCTCACCAGCACTAAAGTGAGAAGCAACAGAATTTAGCATTCGAGCGTCCCCTGGGTGTGAGGTATTTCCTTCCTCACATACCCCCCATTTTTCAGATAGAATAAAATTCGAATAAAATGTGTTAAGGAGCATGTCCACAAAACCATATTTCTGATTTCATTGTTCTAAAACCATTTCCCTTGGAGAAGAAAACTTCCACTTCTGTATCTTAATCTGGTAAGACGGAGAATGAAAATCAGTAAAGTAAGGGCTGTTTTGCCAGTATAAACAGTCCTGTGCATCTGTATGGGAGGCTCTGCCCTATTCCTAGTGCTGAAAATGGAACGGCTGTGTTTGGTATGCTCTTCAGTATGCCTGGGGACTACCCTAGTTCAAAATACCTGATAAGTAGAAGACAGCCCTTCTGTGGCACCTAAAGAGAGTTTATTATCTGCTCCATTAGCGTCATGCCCACTCAAAGGAAAACTGCTTCTAAGGGCCTTTCAGAGCTGCTCTTCAATTTCTTCTTACCCTCAGTGCATTATTATTTTCCTATTTTGAGAAGGGTTCACTTGAGACTTACAACCTGCTTAGGTGAAACTGGGGATAGCTATACTGTATGTCCACAGCCAAGTCAGAAGTAGTTAGAGATTCCCATAGAACAGCATGAATCTAGACTATGTTCTACCTAACAATTAATTTATGGAACACATAAGTGATTAATTCAGCATGAAGTCCAAGCAGTTCTATTTTCCTCCATTAATACTTCCAATCTCTCTTCCTTGCTAGGTCCAATGGCTGCTGAAATGTAAGAGATGCCTTGGTTCTGGGAAAAGGTACCTGAAACCAGGCTTAGAGCCCTTGGCATAGATCCTTAAAGCCTGAGCACTGGGAAAAATCAAGTATTATGAGATGTGTGCATGCCCAGGGGGCATTTGAGATTGGTCTTCTGTTATTAGATCTAAATGTGCCCATAGCTTTCACTTCCAGCATACCAAAATGGTGCTAAAAAACTGATAGTAGACTATTCTTTTTCAGTCCATGAAGCTAAAAGAAAGTGTAAATATACCTATGAGTCATAAAAAGAGAGCTGAAACTTTGGAATTTCATACTTGGACAACACACCACTCACCTATCTAGGACTAAGGAAAAAGTGTTATTCAAAAATCTAAGAAAAACAATTAAGAAAGGATTCTAACCATGTAACAAGTGATCCAAAACAGAAACCTCACCATGAATGAAAGAAGAGAACTCATGGAATAATAGTAAGCAATAGCCCTTGACATATATATCTGAGTGTATATTTATATACATTGTATATATAATATATAATAGGATCTATGTTGTATATATATGTCTATATAACTATATATAATATATACACATATGGATGTATAATTATCCATCTAACTTTGAATATATAATGATATACTGTCTGAAGGTATATAACCTTCAGGTATTAAATAAGAATACAAAATCTTAAAAAGGTTACACTCAAAGGGATGTCCTTATTACTTTTAGATGTTACACATTTCTTCTCTCAGTTGATCATTAGGCCGTTAACTTTCTCTGTGGCTCTGCTTTACTGAACAGTCTTTTTTTCCTACAAATTACACAGCATTTTTAAACATCTCCTATTAAAATGCAAATGCTCAGGTAATTGTTCCACAGTATATAATTGTTTACTTGTAACCCACAATGAGAAATGACTTGCTGAGGATTTGAGGTCATGGGTGGTGGTGTGTGAGATCAAGACCCAGTGTGGAAACATTTTCCCCCCAGATTGCATTCTATATTTACACCATTAAGTTTAATATACCTACCCCGTACTTAAGAATCATAACCTAGTGAGCTATTATGACAGATATGAAAATACATGTCTCCTTATATACATCAAAACAGAAAAACACAAGTTGAACCCGCCTGGTTTATGAGATGACCTCATAATGCCCTAAGGCAATTGTACATGAGAAAGGTCAACACATGTTGCTTACCAAGAAACGAGAGCTTATGGAAAGACACTGCATAACATATGTATACATATGGGGTGGAAGGTACCATGATAGTGATGGCCATTGAGTAAGCTGAGTGTTCAGTTCAACATGACAGCTAAATGAGCTGCTGGAAGAGAGTCAGAAGCCTGGTGTTACTCAAAGGGCATGCAAGAAAAGCAAGAAAATACTGAGGGGTCAACTTTGCTATTTGTCCTTAAAGGGACTCTGACAGTTAAGTCTTAATAGCATGTGAAACCTAAACAGGGGTGCAAGAAATTTCACTTTACATTTTTTTAAAAGTGTGTTTACTCTCTAGCTGGAAGTCTCACTCCATCTAGAAGTGTAAAATACAGTATTTCTAATTTATGCTGAAGTTGAACCCTGCAGAGTAAACTCAGTCCATTCACCTTTCATTTCCTCTCCTCTTCATCTCCCCAGGGCAGCTTCTCAGTGAGTGTGCTCGTGGAGGGGCGAGGCTGCAAGAAGAAATTCCCTCAGCAACTAAGGAAAGACCTCTGTTTTCCACAATCTCCTTCCAAGAGACTTCTTTCAGTGCCTTACTCTTCTGTTCCTTCTCCTCTCCCTACCCTCTCTTAAATTCAGAGGCTCTTCAACTCTCCTGAGAGGGAGAGTGGTTCTGCTTGGATGCACAACCTTCCGATCTTGCTGTCTTACACATGAACCACAGCTTTGGAATGAAAAGCCAAAATGTGATACCTCAGTTCCCTGGTTATATAGTGATAAGCTTCCCCAAAGCTAAGGATTACTCATGTGTAACATGATATAAGGAAAGGCCAAGGGACAAAATGGAATGTGAGAAAACACCCACGTGCATGCACACACACACACACACACACCTCTCACGTAATCCACAGAAACTTTACATCACTATCCCCACCATAACATTTATGTCATGCTACAACCCACCTTTGACCTTCCATCTCTGCATCACGACAAAGAAAGTGTACTTCTCAAACAGATGCTTCCCATCCCCATTGCATCCCTTCAGGAATGGGGGCAAAGCATCCCTCTCCAAAATTCATTGTTTCAGAGAAGCCATTTCCACACACAAATAAATCCATAGCAAGATGGATAGGTGTTAGGTCTTCCAGACTGTCCACAAACATGTGAATAGGACTAGATGCTGAGTATAATGCCTACTTTCCTCCAAGCACATCATTGCCAGGGATGAGACAAATAACAAAATGATTTACACACTGGAAGCAACAAGTATAATAAGTTGTGTTGTCATTACATAAAACGATGCTCTATGTAATATAGCATTCATGCTTTCATTTAAAAAATTCAAATCTATTTTGAATAAAATTTGATGGACTTTCACTTATTCCCATAAAACAGTCATAGTCCTAGCACTTGGAAAATGAAAAAATTAAAGTATGAAAATTAAATGACTTGTCTAGAGAATGGTGTTGAAAGTAAAATTTCAAAACCAATGACTAATAATACCTTGGGAACATTTGTATTAAGTCATTTGGCTATTCTTAGAATATAAGATGGAGAAACTCCAAAATAAGTCTGCATAATGACCATATTCAATGTGAAGTCAATAAAAAGAAGATAATAAGGCTTCCTACATTCTTCCTTTTTTCTTTTTGTAACACGCCTACAATAAGGAAATATGAGTAATTTGATGTGAATAGATACCAATAAAGAGATGTGAACAAACATTATAAACTTTCACAATGTTAATTCTCTACTTTGTTGTCATTTTACTTATTCAACTAGCATTCAACCAGTCAACAATATATTGCTTAAATACCTACTCAGAAAATGCTATGATGATCTCTTTAAAAAATTCTTTTTTAGGACCAGTGTCCTTATATAACAATTTGGCACCATTCTAATAGAGGCATTTTTTGCAACAAAGATGACACACAAAATCGAGTCAAATTGTTAAGCATTGGCTAAATGGAACTCAATTACCCTCTATACGGCCAATTTTACTCTTTTATGCAGGACTCTGGGCCTCTAACTATCCTGAGCTGAACTAAAGATATTTAAATCTTGAAAGAACTCCGTAAAGGAAATTCTACAATGTCTTGCAGAAGAGTACTCTAGCAAAGCTTATTTAGCAAAACCAAGCCCATCAACAATTCAAATCCCACTGAAAGGAGGTAGTTAGATCATTGTTTCTAGAAACACCATGTCATTTTGAAAGCACTAGGCATGCTCAACTGTATGAATGACGTCTGGCCTTTCTGACTCAGTTCAACTCATATGGATGCATATGAGACTCTTTTTTTTCTTTTTTTTAAAATTCCCCAAACTCTTCAAGATTCTCCCTCAGATTGACCTTCCAAAATTAAAAAATATATAAATAATGAGAGCATCCACAGGGTAGTAAGGCTATCATTGCACAGTAACTCGATTGCACATAGTAGCTAATTGCACATTGCAAAACTGATTTTTCTGGAAAAAAAAAATAGAAAATAAAAACCTACTTTGTATAGGAACATACGTGAACAGTTACTTTTTTTGGTTAATGTTTAAATTTTATTAAACTTAAATAGCTCATTAAGCTTTAAAGTCTGCTTTTCCTTTTTTTTTTTTTTTTGTCAGTTTTATTTATTTATTGGAGAGAGAGCACACACCAGTGTGAGCAAGTGGAGAAGGGGAAGAAGGAGAGGGAAAGAGAGAATCTCAAGTAGATGCCACGTGGAGTGCAAAGTCTGACATAGGGCTCGATACCACGACCCCGAGAGACCAAGACCCGAGCTGAAATCAAGAGTTTGTCGCTCAACCCACTAAGACACCCAGGTGCCCCAAGTCTGCCTTTTCTTCTATAGCTAGTTTTTATGAAACCTACTAATTACCAGTATTGTGGTGAAGATAAAACACTTAATATATGGTTCCTGACCTTAGAAACAAAGAGAAAGAGATACACAGGCTAACTATACAGCAAATCAAAATATGACTTTGAAATAAGAGAAGCAATAATAAAGTGTTAGTGAGAGAAAAAGAGAGGGCACGATTAATGTCACAGCAGAGATAAAATTGAATTCAGTCTTAAAGACCAGGCAGGATTTTAACAGTCAAGAAACCAGGATAGTCAATGTGCCTCTGGTCTACAAAAAGCTTCTGGGCAAATACACAAAGAATGTGAAATGAGGGATATAGTATGAAACCATCAAGTAGTCTGTACAGGCCAGAGCAGACTTAAATTTCTATCTTTGGCCTAAATTATAAAGGGTTTTCATATAGTTAATAGCCAGTATGTCAAACTTCAAATTCTGGAAACAATCATTTAAATTATTTTGTGGAATACCATGCCAGTTGGGCTGCTGGAAATTTCTACCCATCTTATGACACTCCAAATTAACATTTCCTTTCATCTGTGATGATTTTGTGATTTCTGTTTTATTTCTTTACGTAGATCACACACTCAAATCGAAACTGCTGAGTAGTTTCTACCCATGGTCATGAATTTCCACCCTTTTGTAACTTTGAGGAAAAATCAAACCCAACTGAAACCAAGCAAGCAGATGTATTTTATTCATCCCAGCAGTCATTGCCAACAGGCCACCAACATTTTGAGGCGTAGAGTAACTTATGCTTTGAACCTAAGCTTTAGGTTGCCACACAAGTTAAATGTAGTATTTTATGAATGATTCTCTAAGTCTGTTGTACACATTTCCAGCTCAAAATATTCCTGATGAGAAAGCATAGCATTTTGTCTGTCTCCTTGAAAATCTCTATCAAGATGGATAATGGTAATATTCAAGACTTACAAATTAAGAGAGCAGTCATATTTTGACAGTTTTCATATGAAGAGTAATAGGATGTTAAAATGGAACTTTTATTCTTTCATCTGAAACTCTAAAGACAAAAACAATTAAAACAGACGCCAAGTATACTACATTCTACAGCAGGGGTCAACGCACCCTTTCTGAAAAATACTAAATAGTAGTTACTTTCAGCTTTTCAGTTCATCAAGTTTAATCACTCAAGCATGCCATTGTATGTGGAAAGCAGCACAGATAACATGCAAATGAATGACCGTGGCTGTTTTCCAATAAAACTTTACAGACACTGAAATTTGGATTTCTCCTACTTTCACATACCACAGAATATTCTTCTTTTGGTTCTTTTCCCAACTGTTTAAAATTATAAAAGTCATTCTCAGAGCACCAGCCATACAAAAAATTAGGACCAAGACAGATTTGGGCAGGAGGCTAAAGTTTGCCTGATCTCTTTTCCAGAAGGAGCCGCTAGACAAGCTATATAGGACATGCTAAGAGACAACAAAAGGCTTTTTTAACAGCATTTTTGATGTGCCAATTCCAGAATATATAAATGAGAGAGAGTTGACAGGATAGGGAAAATTGTATGCTACGTTAATTTCTTTACCACTCTCAACATGAGAGGAGGCCATGGATTCTTCCACGTACCTGGAGAAAATGTGCTTTCCTTGAAGTTTTGGCTTTAGGTGGCAAAGAGAATCAGAGTTGCACTGGTAGGCTGCTGCCCTTCCTTCTGTGGAAAAGAAAGAATGTGTGAGTTTTTGCTTGTCTCAAGAGAGGGACCAGGCTACTGTCATTTTGAAGGGGACATTACCCAGTAAGATTGCCCAAAGGAGTAAAGAGATCCCAACAAAGGAAATCTGTGTGGATCAGCCAAGGGATCCACAAGCCATAAGCCAAGGGATCAGCCATATGTGGCCAACTGGAAAGACCTGGAAGACAGAACCCACTGTACTGTCTGCCCCAAGGAACCACAGCAGAAGTGGTTTAGAAAACCATGAATATTCCATGAGCTTGTAGCTAAGAGAAAACCAAGGACAGATTATAACTCTTGACTGCCACCTAAGTATGTGCCTCTTTCCCCTAAATCCTTCTTCCTGCAGAGATGTGTAAGAAAGGAAGAGAGGAAGAAAACAACAAAAACTATCACCTTCCCCCTTTCTGAAAGCCCAACCCAAGATTGAAATTATGTGATTAATTCTTCCAGGGACATCATATCCCAAATAAAACCATTTTTTAATCTAAGAGGAAGTCTGTAATTTTATCTATTCATAAACACTTTGTGACATACCTGCTTTCACCCAGAGGAAACAAAAGGATTATTCAGCAAAAAAAGTTTAGTTGCTTAGGGTTAGGTTTAACAGGGAGTGGCAGAGAAGAATAAATTTTGCTTCTGCTTATTCCCCATCAGTTCAGTCTCGCCGCTCAATCAAAGAGAGCTGTAATTGGCAAACTTCTCATAATAAGGTTTTTGCATTTGTATTCTTCTAATCATTTGGAATTGACATGGCAATGGCTGAAGTTCTTGAAAGCCAAGAAAAAATATTAAATTATGTACACGGTTCCACACCTTAATTGCACTTTGGCTTCATACTGACATAACACAGTTCCCCTGCCTTTGGTAGTGCACACTGATTATTTCAGAAGCAATTTCAATATTCTCTAAGTAAAAGTGATAAAAGAATCTAATGAATTTCTCAAAAGCAGCCTGTTTCAAAGATGACTGTCATATCATCAAATATTTATTTTTTGCAACTTTACAGGCAGAAATGAATCATTCCTCACTTAGCATTACTTATGGAAATAAATATGTAGCATTTTCGAGATCTGCTTTTGACAATGTTTTCAAGCTCTTACATTTAAAGTAAAATATAAATTTGGCAATGAGCGGCATTGGTATTGACATTTTCCTATATTTTGAGAAGTTGCCTAAATGCAGGCATTCACTTCTAAGAGAGCAAGAGTGTGTATCAGGGTCATTTCACAACAAATAGGTCCTTTCAGAAAAACTGAACTGAACAGATTTTCCAAATTCACAAGTAGAGTTTACTTTGTCACTTGCTATCCTAGGTCAAAAATAACACTGTCTCTGTACCTAGGTAGGGTGACCATAAGAATCACCTTTTAACCAAAACAAAAGGAAGACACTATTAATAATTACATCAGAGACAACATAGGCCAACTAGGACTTTGCTGGACTAAGTGCAGGTATGGGTACCTCAGTTATAACTGACAGGCTATAAGTAAGTTTCCAAAATGTCTTCCAACAACAGTCCCCAAGCTATCAGTAATATACTCAAAAATAATTATATTCAGGATTCTGCTAAAATATATAATATCTATTTTTTCCTTACCTATGAATTTCCAAATAACTAAGTTGTGGACTTTCAAATATTTTCCTTATACACCATCTTATCATTTTTGCCTTGACAAACTTTATGTGTTGTGTTCATTTCCCTTCTCAACTTTCAAACTCATATTGCCACACAAATAGAAAGAGCCTCATGACATGGGTTACTGCTGCTTTTTAATTTCCATAATGGATGTCGGTAAATATCAAGGAGATGGGAGGGAAAATCTGCACTTTAGGCCAAGGTAGGGGAGCTCGGCTGCTTGTGCAGTCTTTTCATTTTACCAGGTGACTTGGGATTTGGAAAATTAAACATTTCAAAGATTAAAAGGACTGGGGAAAATGATTTAATAATCATTACAATAATTTCCACAACCTACTTCACAGCAAGACGTGGGTGTCATTAAATTCAGCCACAGATGAGTGAGCCAGAAAGATGTGGTGAAGACCTCAGAACAAAGGTGACTTGCTGAAGTTATAAGCAAACAGAATAAAAGCACTTTCCATCAGTTCCAAGTGAGCAAAGACACCGAGACAAATTCCTTGCATTGAAATTGTGCCTAATTACTTAATGGATATGTTAGAGGGCAATGTTACCAATTTGTGGATATAAATGGTTTTCCCATTTCTTTCCTCATTGAAGGCCTTTCGTTATTGGTCATGAGCTTTTCAAACTGCACCCAAGGCTCAAAGCAGTTGGAACTCAAGCAGGAAATCACCATCCAGAGTCCTAGAATTGATCTGTATCTCCCAAGAGACGTTCAGGACCCTGTAGACACAGTGACTGGGAGCTCCATCCAGGCTTCTGCGAGCCTATGATCTGAGCACTGCTCAGTGAGCTCTTCACCCTGCACCAGCCCTTGAACACCAATGGGCTCCTTACCTTTTTTTTTTTTTTTTTCTCTCTCTCTCCTTATCACCTCTCTTAATTTTAATATGAAATAAGAGAATACCCCATCCCTAGGATCACTCACCATTCTTTTTAAATGACCATATTCTGTAGCTTCTCCCATTTCCCATAAGGCTCGTTCTGAGTCATCACGAATCTCCTTGAGCCCAGCCAGTCAGCAAGCACTCTTTTCTACTTATCAAGAAATGGCCCCCGATTATTTCTCCTTCACCAATACAAGTCATCATCCCCACTCTTGTAAACCCCTCTTCTTGCCAGTGCCTGCTATGCTTTGCGATGCGTCATTTCACCTCTTCTCAGTCATCCTCTGAGACCAGCTCTTGGCTACTTCTTTCCTCTCCTGTAACTTCAGGCTTTCCCTCTCTTCTGTCTCCCTTGCCTCCCAACCCCACACCCTGTAAACATGTGCAAGTTGCTCCCATCTTAAAACACACACACACCATCAAGTGAATAAAGAAAATGAAAAATCTCTTAATTCTGTTAAGTTTGCAGCTCTTTCTTTCTCATAACCCTAAAACCACTGTCTTCCCTGTAAAATGCTTTCCTTTGTGCCTAAGACAGCATTCTCCTGTGATGATTTTTCCATCTTAAGGACTACTGCTCAGGTCCTCTTCCCTTTTACCAACTCCTCTAAGGTTTGTGATCCTTGGAATGCAACATTTTCCACACATACACTGGGCATGGCCTCAATTTCCTGCCCTCTTCTGGTAATATATATATATATATATATATATATATATATATATATATATGTAAGATATATATATATAAAATATATATTATATATTACATATATATTAAAATATATTTATCCCTAGGATCACTATATATAAAAATATATAATACATTTATATATATATTTTATATATATATATATTATAAGTCCTCCTAAACCTCTTTTCTGAGATTTAACCTTTTCCTGGCTGTTTTTATCTCGATGTAGCATCACAGATATCTCCAAATCAGTACATTATAATGTAATTCATTCTTTCCCCATCAAACCTGCAAAACCCTCAAAGAGTATGCACCATTTCAGGATTGCCATAACCAGCAGTCCTGTCTGTCTCTAAAGTTAAGAGACTCACAAGTCATCCTAGATAATCTGCTTTAAATCATTTTTCTCCACCCCCTAGTTTACCTCTCACTATTTCTCCATTCCTTGGTTTAGGATTTAGCCCTATTTCATGCTGCCTTGATCTCCCGCATCATCACCTTCCACTTGGGCTAATAAACTGACTGGTCTTCCTAACTCCAACCTTGCTCTTACTCACAAACTCTTCTGATGGAAGAGAAGGAAAAGTAAGGCAAGTATCTGATCTTTTTGTTAGTCAGTGCTTTGATATTATACCCAACCATATCTATCACTGCTGCTTTGAGCTGAGAAAGTGAGGAGATGATCTCTCCTCCCTTCGCCACCTTGATGGTAGACATGAGACTGAGCAACCAGTTTTCTTTGTCTTCTGTTAGAATCCAGGTAAGCTAGCCTGTGTTGGCCTTTGTTACTTGGTGCTGATGCTAGTCTCACCTGTCATATTTAGGCAAGGTCTGGGCATGACAACATGGCACAGTAGTGTGCCCTGAGTTGAGTTCCCTACAAAGAATTTTAGAGCCTCCTAAGACTGATTTAAAATTGAGAGCAAGCCTTTGTTTCACTTTTCCATGAATTATTAACATGACAAGAAACCAGGAAATGACAGAATAAAAGGAATACAAATGACCAAAATCATAAAAGAAGGATTCAGGAGAAGCAAAAATGTCTGTGGGGTGGGGAAACCAGAGAATCTTTTTAGGAAAGAGGCAAAAATAACACACTTTATAATATTTTTTAAAAATATTATTCAAATATCTTAGAAAATTCTGATAAGGGTGGTGGCTTTCTAACTCCCAGCCACCAATTGAATTACTACAGTGTTGGAAAATCTGTTTGGGGAAATCTGCTTCAACATTAAATCCAGCTGTTCTCAATTATTATAAGCAGACTAAAGTACTGCTAAGAGACAAATAAGAATTTGGAAGAAACCACTGGAAATGGGACAATCTGGTAATGATGACCACTTTAAAAGCTCCTGAATTCCTATTTCCCCACCATTGTCCCCACCTCTAAAACACAACAGGAAAACCAGTCAGGTAGCATCCCATGAAACCTTTCATTAGGCTAGAGATCATAAATCATTGCCCATCCTGCTAGAGTAAGAGAGGAGGGATACAGAAATTAAAAAGCCACTATCTGCATAAAATGTGAGCCTAAGCTTGAGTTTGAACTATTAACATCAGTACCTCTCAGACAGAGGTGCTGACCTCAGACAGAGCTGTCCCAACAGAAGAGATACTTAGAAGTCTGCAAATCAGTCCTTAACCTGTGCTGTCATGTACCAACAAAGAAAGCTCTTGATTCTGTGGTATTACTCAAGGGAAATAATAAAAACAAAACAAAAATATAAACTCTGGTGCTGACAGATGATCTGTAACCTAGTTACATCCTTAGTCTCGTTGCATAAACAAACTGAAGATTTTAAAGAAAGAACTTGACTAGAGTCCTATAGCTGGTAAGAATATGATCACGGATCACCTGGAATCAAGAGCTAGTTCTACTACTTTCAAGACAGACTCATGCTCTGGGTACCTGGGTGGGTCAGTGGGTTAAAGCCTCTGCCTTTGGCTCTGGTCATTATCTCAGGGTCCTGGGATTGAGCCCTGCATCAGGCTCTCTGCTCAGCAGGGAGCCTGCTTCCTCCTCTCTCTCTGCCTGCCTCTCTGCCTACTTGTGATCTCTGTCAAATAAATAAATAAAATCTTAAAAAAAAAAAAGACAGGCTCTAAGGAGGGGGAAAAATTTATACAGAGATGCCAGCTATGACATATGATAATATGATTATTCTCATATATGACATATATGAGAATAATCCACTGATGAACATTACTCATTTTCTAGAAGTTTACATGCTTCAAGCCAAATCTTGCCCGCAGAAAAGCTTTTAACCTGAATTTTAAAAAATTAAGCTAAAATATAAATGCTGGGAAATTTTACATAAAATGCCAGCACATGGGCTTCTCTTGAAAAATAAGCAGGTCTGTGAGTCACAGCTGTCACTTCTACATGAAAATCTTCTCTTGGAGGTAATTAGGGACTATGGCATTAATGCAGTATGGGGCTTCCATGTGACCCCCCTGGTCACACGGTCAGCTCACCAGACCAGGGTTCAAGTTTGCTGTATCTCTACCATATTTAAATGTCTCCTTTCTTAAGCATTTCAGGAATGCTTTAATTTATTCAGGGTCCTACCCTTTTGGGGGGCTACAGGTGTTTTAAATTGATACAGAGAAAAAAGTCATGATAAAGTAACAGAAAGTGAAGGGAAAGAGCCAGCATGTCTAACTTCACAGTTGATAGCTATTCAGGAAGTAATTGGGCAAGGGACAAAGTAGAAATACCATTGAGATCTCATGTAGAAAGTGTAGTTGATTCTACTCACTAATTGCAGGGTAAGACAGACACATGATTAATGCAGACAGAGCTCCCAAGAATATTGCTCCTGAATCCCAGTAGAGGATGTGGCACATTGGGGCTTTACCAGCCTTCTGAACCATCAGCACAGTCTGCATTGTTGTTTTTTGGTTTGTTTTTTGTTTTTGTTTTGTTTTTCAGTCTCCATTGTTTTTAAGGAGAAAAACCTTTCAGATTTTACAGCATTTTCAACAACCCCCCCCCCCCCCCCCCCCCGCCAACCAAAAGTAATCATTTAGACACTCAGAGTTAGGAAAGATGTACCAATTTTCAAGTGAAATGATTCTGAAAACACAATCATGAGCTTCAGCTCTGCTGGGAACACCATGAGAAATGACAGAAAAACTGTTGGGATAATTTGAGTTTTTGCCTAAATATGTTTTCAGTTTATTTATACAAATGTAGAAGTAAAATGATAAATTATAGGAGGAAACTAGAAAACAGATTTTTTTAAAACATGTTTTATAGAAAAGGTATTTATTTTACATTCATACAGAAGAAAGACACCCTAAGAAATTGATGTCTACTTTATGTCAGATATATTCTTCAGAAACTGTCATATCATCTTGGGATTTAAAGTTTCTGCTTAGTATCAAATGAATGAATTATTGATATCACCTAGCAACTGCCTGTCCTTTTATCCTGCTTCACATTTGTTACTGCAGAAGACCAAACTTTGTTCATCATCATAGGGAAAATGTGTTAAAATGTATTCATTAGAATTGTACTAATTTGCAGCCAACTATTTGGGATTTGTTTTTCTAAACTGATGATCTGGTTAATTCCATCACTAAAAGATAACCTAGCATGACACATATATTTATACTAATATGTTATTAATATTTAAATTATATTAGTTCTGTCTCAATATTTGACAGTTCCCAGTGAGGTGAATGGTAACAAATTGTTTTAAGTAATGGGTAATTTTTAAGGCAGCAATATAAAACAAAGTGCCTTTTCTTATATTAACTATTTCCAGTTTATCATTTTAGATATTGAATATCTTATGCTTAATATTTACACACAAACACATACACACACCCACGATGGCATCAGATTCTGATGGTTATATTAAAGGAACCATGCCACAAGCATTTATAGAACAACGCCGACTTGATACAGCAAGAGATTTCACCTTAAAGGGAGCAAGAACCTGGTACAAGTTTAAGCACAGATCTGTCTTACAAATAGAAAAACTTTAAAATTTCATAAAATAGAGGAACTGAAAAGTGGGTCAGTTGTCAGTAATGTATTAATTTTTCAACACAGGAATTTAATACTCTTACACTCTTTTTTCCGATTTCCTTTGAAGTTAATAGCAGCCAAAATGGAATAAGTTTGAATATAGAATCAGCATATTGCATTTGTTAATGCGGAGGATTTGGAGTACAAAGGAAATTAATGAGTCCTTTAAACTAACACAATTTTATGTTTTGCTTTGAACGTGTAGTCGCATTGGAAGGCGGCGTTTGTGCTAAACTGGTAAAAACAAGAAAGACAGCAAGTAGCAGGGTTTCTGTAGTTCAAAGAAATTCCACAGGGAGCCTGCTTCAAACCACAAAATCCCTACTCCTCATTACCCATGTCTAGTAGCAAGCCCTATTATTTGGGGGGAGTGGATAGCAGGGGGGCACACCAAAGCAGGCTATGCAACAAGGTAACATTCTAACTTAGGAAAGAATATCAGAATTCTGACATGTGTCAGATATCAATGAAATATTCTGAGTATCAGTCACACTACCATACATTGTCAGCTTTATTTCCAATAGGGACTACTTCACTACTGATATCATAGTTGGTTATAATAAATTCTTTATTATCTTACAGTATATATCAAATATACCCCTCTTTCTGGCTGTCAGTATTAGGATCACATCTCTTCTCATAAAATCATTCCTTTTAAATAAACCAACATTGTCATATTACTACTCCTTTTGACCGTTATGAGGCCAAGCTATGGAACAAAAAGTGTATGGCTTGAGAGAAGGTATTACCTTCCTGGTGATCCCTTCTTCTTACATATTAATAGTTTCAGGTTGATATTTTATATATATTCAGGAGATTTATACTTCATATGAAGCATCTTCTCTTGGCCCAAGTCATAAATTAACCCAATTTATTACTGATTCCAAGAGTACTGATCGTCCTTATTGGAACATTCTGGCTTAATGGATTATATTTCATTCAGGAGAGCCACCACTGGGATTCATTTCTAAATGTATACACCCCAGGAAGAAGGGGAAACCGGGAAATCACTCTGCTCATTCTTATTTCTCTCTTGTCCTGACCTAAATTAGTGATCAGTTGTTTCTGGCTAACTTCACATTAAATCAAATACTCTTTATTCTACATTTAGACATTTGGCTTTATGTATGGAGCATCCAGTAACATAGTACAATGAACCTTCATACTTTGAGAATCACCTAGAAACACTAATACTAATGCCTGGGGCTCCAACTCCGGAGATTCTGACCCAAGTGGTATAGCATAGGACCCAGCACCCAAATGGTGATGGTGATGGTATTCAACTGTATGGTAATGGATGGTAAGGACACTTACAGTGGTGATCACTTTGTAGTGTATACACATACTGAATTACTATGTGATACATCTGAAACTTACATAATGTAATATACCAATTTTACCTCAATTAAAAAAAAGAAAAAATATTTCCTAGCTCAGTATAAACAAGATGACCAAACGGAAGCTATTGGTTTTAATAATTATCCAACATAATTTTCAAAGGGAAAAAAAAAAAGTTGTTTTAAGAAATTCAAATAATATAATTTTCACAAGAATTGTCACTGTCAAGTTTCTGTGTGTCAATATAACTCAGAATTTAAAAATTGACCTTACTGGTACATACTTTTTAGAACTAAAAAGAAATAGCAGGAAAAACAAAGTTTTATTCAAATTCACTTGTGAATATATGTTCTTCTCCCGCAAATACTGGGCCACTCTTCATCACACAATGAATAGAAATAAAGGAAGTTTAAAATGGTTTTACATCCTAAAGTAACATCTTAGACACTGTATCAAAATGAATTGCCTTACTATCAACTGATAAGACTAATATAACTGTTTAGACCACAGAGAGATACAGACTCAAAAACTCACAGAGGTAATGAATCTTGGTTCTAAGAGTCTTAGAGAAAGCTCACATCTGCAAGTTGTACCAAAATCAAAGACACATTCCAAAGAGAATACAGTAAAGACTTGAATTTGGATACCTATGATCAATAAACCTATCTGTATATCCTTTCAGAGAGCCCTCAAGGGGTAGGAATTTACAGATCAATGAGAAAAAGTACAAAGCACCCAGGTTAATAGACGGAGCAGTCAGTATTGATATTCACTGCAAAAGGGAGATATTTGCTTATAGCTTCTGGAGCTGAGTAATAATGACCTTTATAACAACAGAAATAGAATATACAAAGTAGCTCCAATAAGCCATTATCTTCATTATTACACCAAATTCTCATTTGAGTCCTGCTCATCAAAAGGACAAATTGTTTCTGGAAACTCATCTCCCAAGCACCAGGGATCCCCTAGGTCAAAGCAAAGTTGAAAATCTACAGAGCTTCAGGTTTACAACAGGTAGGTTTAACATCTATAATGTTAATTAAGCCATAACTAAAACAGTAAGAGCTAGTGACCCAGATATCCCTAGATGTCAACTACCATTTATTGTAAGTTGCACTATTTCCTTTGTATCATTTTGTCTTGCCTTAACGTTCTCTGTTCTCCCAAAGAAGAGTAAAGTAGAAGCTGAGGTGCAAGGATATTTTAGATTTCCTTGAGTGATTTTTTGCAAAAGGCAAAGACCCTACTTTCTTATACTCCAAGGACCTGTTCATCTGTGTGCAAGGCTCAATGACTTAGCACAGGAAATAAATCAGGATAGATCAGTGTTGATATATTCTACCAATGTACTCTTCCCATTAAGGAGGGGTTCTGCAAACACAGACACCTCCAAGATACCTAAGTCATCACAGTCAGAAAGACTCCAAGGTAGCATTTGATTTCACACTCCACAGGATTCATTAATTCTTACTAAGCCCCTTAGCTCCTCTTTCCAGTCTCCAGAGACACAAAATGAACAGACTAGTTCATGAGGTGACATTTTCCAGCTTCAAAGAACTCTATTAAACAGTTGCAGCTTATTTTGAGGCAAAATCCACCTGGCTTACCTAGGATCACTGATACTCATACCTCCTCCTCAGAACCATCCAGAATAAATCCTATTTTCAGTAGTACTTGAAGTCATTTCATGAGCTTGTGTAAGTTCATATTTGTAGCTCCTCAGCTACTACCTTGAGACACCTAAGATAACTCACCTCTCCTTCAACATAACCCACTATGTCCTCTTCTCTCCTCAAGGACAATGCCCAAAACAAATACAAAGCAAAGTGTGATACAGGTGATAAGCATTCAGTCACTGAAACCACAGTCTACGTGAGACTTGTATCAAAGAGAGTTCACTTTTACTTCTCCAGTAAGTTTCCACTTAAACACTTTGCCCGTAATCTACCTAAACAGTGGATTTCTTTTTTTTCTTTTTCCTTCCTTCACTTTTGCATCTACATTCAGAAATAGCCAAAATCAACATTTGCTTTAGAAGTTCCTACAAAAAATTCTTACGATTTGCTTCTGGCCTGTACATTTTCTCAGTTGGTACTTCTCGCCTTGGCAGCAAGAGAACTTGCAAAAGCTTGAAGTTTTTTCCCCATAGCAACATGACCAAATTAGTCTCAACTACCTTAAAATGGAGGAAAATCTGATGTCTATTATGGGAGATACAGTTTTCCTTCAAACTTTAATTAAACTTGATTCTCAGAATTTGTCTGCAGAGTCCTGTGTTAAAATACTGCATACACAGATCGTAACTTTTTATTATTCTTTCAAATATCACTCAATACAGTAGTGGAAAAATCCATTTTTGTTGTTTCTGAATTCTCAAATCAATCGCTAGATTTAGAACCACATACACCCTGATGGGAAAAGAGACTTTTTTTTTCACGCTTTGATTGAATACTCTCATCAGAAATGAAATGGGTATTGGTCTCTAAGGAGGAAATTCTGGAATCATACCAGACTGATCTATCTTCCCCAGTGCTTACATTGTAAGGAGCTAAATGCACCACAGTATTAGAATAAAATGAATTATGCAGGACCTTTGACAGACAGCATGTATAATTTCTTCTTGAAAAACTCTTCACATCATTCTGTTCCATCTTTGATTATGTGCTAGTTATGCTGAAAATAAGTAACCCTTCAAATGTTTTAAAACATGCATACATATGGATTGCATAAAATTAATACCTTTACCTTTACAAAAATCATTCCAGGAGAACATTTGCCAGTAAAATTTATTTAAGGCAGTTTCGGCACTTCCACTAAACTCTATTTTCAGAGGTTTATAATGTGGTCATAAAAATTCATTCCAGACTAAAATTCAGCACCAAGGAAAATGTGCTTTACACTTTTTAGATAACCATTTCCTCTTCTTTCATTTCTCATGACTGATTAAAAAAAAAAAAAAAAGTTTGCACCAAGTGTTTTCAAAAGTTGAGACATTAGCCAAACTGGCAGATACCAAAATCACAACTGACAAGCTAGTCATTTACTCATTTAATTGCAACTTTGACCTTCCCTCTTCCTCCCTTTTCCTCCTTGCTTGCAAAATAAGACAAACAGAGTCGAAAATGTGTCCCATAAGCCTCTATGTAGAAAGACTATACATCAAAGCCTACAAGGTACCATGCTTCAGGAAGTTGGTATGGGAACTATCTAGCTCTGACTGGTACCGCAAAGACCAAAGTGCTTTTACAAAAAGACTCAAGCTCAATCTTGTTAACATGAGCCGCTACTTTATGGATAGAAAAAAAAAAAAAAAAAAAAAAACACAAAAAACAAATGTTTATGGTTCACAGAAGGAATAAAATCATTTTACCAGGTTTCTGTGATTCTTGCTTTGAAATCCATGAAGTTAGATGGGTGTTGGCTACAGTGGAAATACCTGCCTAAACCCACACCAATTCTGGGATGCAGAAGTCTGTTGGACCCACTCTTTCCCTAAGACCCCCAGGTCATCAGATCTTAAGCATAAAACTAAAGGTATGAGTCAGAATTCTTTTCTGTTTAGTCCCCGGTTCACTTGCTGTCTCTGGGCAATCAAAGACTTTGTTCTGCTTGTTTATTTTTAACTGCCAAACCCTTTCTATTCCAGATCCTTGGGAGGATCTGAGCCCAACTGGGAAATAACCAAACATGTAATTTTAAAGATTTTAAAGATTGCTCCTACCACCTGACCTCAGGTCATCCTTAGGCCAACTCTTAGGACATCCTTAGGACAACATCCTTAGGACAAAATCTGGGAGATTTTCCCAGGGTGTGTCTGGAATCAGAGAGATGAAGCTTGTAGGGTCAGAGGGAGTCATGGAGCTCTGGCTTCCTGACTAAGAAGGCTGGAGGACTTTGGGAGAGAACAAGTCATTTACTCCACTCTATTCTATTGAAGGGAGACCAGAACAGCCTCTGGCTTTCTGCAATCCCAGTCTGAAAATCTCCAGCAGTGCACCCCAACTGATAAAACAGGTTTCTGTGACACAATTTCCAACCAGAAAGAGACCCATGGGAAGAGAGGCTTAATCAAATGCAAACCAGAAACACAGCAGGAAAGCAAAAGCCACCATCAAGACCCAGTAGTATTCTTTGGCGTTTACTATGCCCAAATAAGATTGAGAAATGAAGGTTCCATCCCATTTGAAATGAAACAATTTTGAAAGGTTTACTGAAAAAAAAAGAAATTAGATCGTATGTTGTTACTACATCAGTAACTACCAGATTTAATCTATATGTGAAACAGCCTGATTATCTCCTTTCCCCTCCTATGAACTACTCTAAATGAGCATGTGAAAGTCAACAAGGTTTACTGGAGTTTTTCTTCTCATTATCTGAAGCCAGACTTTCAAAGATAGACCATTGAGGCAAACATCTCTAATTTCTAACCATTTTTTAAAGCCCTGTTTCTTGTTGTTGGTTTTTTCTTCTTTTTTAGTATTTCTATATTGCCAGTTAAAGTCCTGTTGGGGTGGGAGAGTGGGATAAACATAGTTGAAAAATTTCCCTTCTTTCTGAAATTGGTGGGGAGAACACATTCAAAAGGAAAAATACAGAACAGATGCATCTCTGCTTTTATTTCTGCTTAATGTTTTTCTTCCCTTAAAAATGCCCATTTTTATGTAAACAACTTTGCTTCTCAGTTACCTTTCTACTAGACAATGATGTCATTAATTTTCAAACGTCTTTCCTTCTCTCCTTAGGCGGCAAACTCCTGGGTGCCATTTTTAGCCATGTACTAGAAGCGAATATTAATTTAAATAATGACAGGAAATTGGTTTTCATAATCTTCTCTGCAGAGTGGAAAACAGAAAGGAAAATCCATGCCATACTGCAGATGGAAGGGAGCATTTGGGCCCTTCTCCTGGTTCCTGAGTTCTGGGGGTTTATCATCAGGCTCCCTGTGGATACCCTGAGGGAATAATATATACAAGGATGAGCCTCTTTCCCCAACCCCCCAAAAAATATATGGAGCCTTTCGTGAAAAATAAGGATTCTTGCCTTGTTAGACTTCATTGAATAATGCATGCTTCCATCATATTTAAATGCTTCTCCAGTAAGTTTTCCTTGTGGACACTAATGGTGGTTGCCGAGGTCAAAAGTTCATTTCTCAATAGCTTTTTCACTGTCCTCAGACTAATAATTTTTTCCCCTCTGAGTCCTATCAGTTCTGGAGAGATTTCCTTCAAATTACCAAGCTAGTGCATAATAAATATTTGCTGAATACATTAACAACCATCTTGTAAATGTTCTGAATTCCTGTTAGACGACTTGATGGCTGTTTTCCACAACTTAACTGTTGAAATAATACCTTGAAATCTAAAGCTATCTAATAAAGGCCAAAGGCAGCCTCATGGAATTTTAGACACTCCCCAGGATCTGTTTCTGGTGATTGAGTCAGCTTTGTATGCCACTTCTGGGTCCTTTGAAGGCAAAGCTCCATCCAACCAAAGTGACTTAGTTTATTCACTATTTTATATTGATGTAGTCTTCTGTGTTGGCCCCTGCTACTTACTCCTTGTAACTGAAAGGCTGTCCTTTGCCCAGTCCATCTGGAAGACTCCTATTTGTCTTTCACAATCTGACTTCGTTCCCCTAGAATGCCCTCCCCTCCTTTTAGAGCCCCTACTTGGATGTGAAGTCATTTGTTTTCACATCTGTCCACTAGGGGGCTGCTGCTTTATCTGGGGTGCTCCCTGGGCCAGCCTCGGTCTTATCACAGCTATGCACATGGCTGGCAATCAAGGACTCCCTGAGTGTACTTTGTGTAAACAACTCAGGAAAGCAATGTCTGAGTGCAGTCTTCATTATCTGTACCACTTGAACTAATGTTAACATGCGTTATTATAGAACGGATGCTGGCCCACAGTGAAATTAACAAATGAAGAGATGAATGGTTTTTTTCTGAGTGTTTTTTTTTTCAGAGTAGTCCTAATGATGTTCAACATAAAATATGACTTTCATATATCACACAGCCAGATGGTTAAGATAAATGGCACCAGCCCCCGACATCGGGAGAGAAGTCCTGACTCTCCATCTGCCCCTGACCAGGGTGAATTCTTCTGACCAAGCATCTTGACTTCCCTGGATTTCGCTTTAATATGGGAGTCACAAGATACAAACTTGGAAACCCTGTTCCTCTGTCATTCAACACTTCTGCCATGAGAAAGCTGCTGTGGATCATGGGCAGCCTGTTTTCTGTGTGTTCACCCTTACTTGAGTACCTACTACATGCCGGACACAGTTAAGTGATTAGGTCTATAGGACTGAAGGACCACCACCAACACCACCTCATCTGAACCTCCTAACAACCCAGTTCAGTAGATGCAACCATTCCAGCTCCCCTGTGAGGAAAGGTCATCTTTAAGTCATTAAGTAACTTGCTTGACCTCACATAAAAGTAACAGAGATGGGACTGAAATTTAGAGATTTGGAAGTATATGCTTTTCTAATCCAGTGAAGCAGTTTCCATCTGGTTATAGTTAAAAAAAAAAAAAAAAAAAAAAAAAGAAAAAAAAAAAAAAAAATACCAAGAAACAATGCTGCTGTGCACTAGGAATACCTCCATTATATAAAATATAATGAAGGTAAATGAGGTTCTTGACTGGGTAATGAAATAAAATCCTAAGCCTTTTTTTTTTTTTTAAATGAAGAATCCAGTTTTGGGGTGAGTTTCACTTTCTGCTTCTCTAGGGTCAAAATGCTGCTAATTCTGTTACAGAACGTTAAAAAATAAATGAGTGAATGAATGAACAGGGATGTGAATTATTCACTTTTTTTCCCTATCATAGTTTTTTCTATATTGATAATCATTCTCGGAAATCAGAACTTCAACTGACAACGGGACTGTACCCACATATGCAGAGTGAGAGACTGAGGCAAGTCTCTGATCCTGAAAGCAAGCACGAGGGTCATGTACATTTGGGAGCAGTAGGGGCACACTGGCTTACATTATTTAATCTCAAACATGCCCTCCACCTTTCAATTCACTTTCTGTGCATACATGCAGCTCATGTGTCTGAGCCCTGGCTATCCTCTGGCTGGCTCCTTGAGATAATGTAAGCAAAAAAATATTAATAAGGTTTGAAAGCAACGTTCTCCCTGCATGCGCCGTCAGGAGCAAACCACAGAAAGAAATAGGAAGGCACTATGCAATTCTATCTGCAGCAAGATAAATGGTCAGAGATTTTTTTGTTTTGTTTTATAAAGACACTCCAACTCTCACCAAAAAAAAAAAAAAAAAAGCAAGTGGGTTTTTGAAAGCTTTTGCTATGCTAAGGAACACCTAATACATCACTATAACTTCGAGCAGAGAGCAGGAGAGAAGAGAAGGGGTCATAGCTATCTATCAGCCTCTAAAGAAACACATACAAGTTGCTACAGGTAGTGTAGGACATAACATCAAGGCACAGGTGTGCTGGAGTGAGGCCGCTCCCTCTTTAAATTAAAAGCTGGAGATTGATATGACACCCACTTCTTATCCTGCCACCTGTCCATCTTCTGTCTCTCAGCTTCTTAATCAAGAGAAATCACCTGATTTCTCAAGCTGTGAAGGAAGATAATGCTCCCTTTTTAATTTTCTACAGACTAGAATATTCTAACGGGGTAGTAAAAACCTTATGTTCTTTGGCTTGTGAAGGATGTGATCACATTGTTCCACCAAAACTGTATGAAAATCTTTATCCAGAACTATCACAAAGCCCATGTGCCCTCACAGGGTTACTCCCAGACTTCCACTGGCTAAAGCTCAGGGCACTTATCTGGTATAAATCCTCTTAGATAATCTTTATTAGTAATGACAACTACACATAGTAACCAGCTAATTAGAAAATAGAACTTCAAGTTTATTGATAGGTATTTTAATAATATTTACAGCCATAAATACTCGAGAACTGGATCTATATTCGGCCACAGAGCTTCTGTCTGCATTTCCATAAATTTACTATTATTATCCAAGAAGGATCTGTCCCAGGAAGATGAAATTACAGATAACTTTATTGTCTATTTCAGGAACTTTCTGGAAATCCATTTACCTAACCTATTCAAGGAGGCTCCATCAGAATAATACCTCATTGTAGAACAATAGATAGCTCAGCTGGGCTTTTCCAACAACTGTTTAATCTTCAATCTCTATTTTAAAACTTTCTGTGGGCCCTGTTCACCAATTCTGAACTGTTACATCTCAGAATGTGCACAATCCCATTAAAGTTCTGTCCCTTCTGACCCCTGTGGAATATGTGCCTTAAACCACCTGTAAAAAGTATCCTTTTATTATTCAGAATGCTTGCTACATTCCAAGTGTTACTAATCACTCATCACGGTGGTGGTCTCCCTTGTTGGAAGAACAGGCTATTTTATGTTCCTCTTTGGGGACTTACCTTCATCTATCAGCTATAGGTGAAAGATAAATATTCTACTTTTTCAACAGATTTTAATAGTAAAATTACGAGAAACGGATCATAATTCCATACTTCTGGTGTAGGTGTGTTCTGGTTCCCACAAAAGTTAGACTTTACTTGACAGTTAGGCGCAGGGGAATTGATCTAGTTTTGCCTTCTAATTGTATAGTTTCTTTTCTCAACTTACTATGGTTAGTTGAAACAACTCATTTGTGCCTGAGTAAAAACTTGTCAATTAATTAATATGGACAAGTGAGTTGATGTCTATAGGAAGAGCCACTAAATCTTTTAAGATAAATTCACAGTTGTCATTAGAGGAGAGTAAGTACATCTAGAAGAACATTTCTAATGTGAATATTTTAACATAGAATAGAGCTAAGCATTTAACTGTCATCTGTTCTTGGTGGAGTTTGAAAAACATTTTAAGTGACTAAATTAAAAGATAATTATTATCATTAGATATGCATTTTAAAAATTAGTACAACATTAAGATATGATCTTAATGATTATCCCAACCTGTTTATCTACAATCAGAGACAGATGAATTACTAATTTTTAAAACTTCTTTTTCTGAGTCCTTGTTCAAAAATCAGTTTGGGTTTGGTTGAAAATATCAGTGAGTCTTTTCCGTTTCCCATTTCCAAATGAATTCCTATTAGTTTTTTTTTTCTACAAATGGAAAATCCCAGAGGGAGTGAGCAGATGGTCAATGGAATTGAATTGATTTAAAATTTTTATTTATTGCAAAATATGCAATGATTAAATATGCAAAGGTAAGGGATAACCTAATATGACTGACAAAATATTCCTGCTTGTTTTAAAATACTATCCCCACAGTACTGTATCATCTATACCATCTTGCCAGATTCCAGAAAATGGTCAAAAGACCTATGTAAAGGGGTAAAACCATTCTATTATTTTACAAATCAGGTCCAAATAAGGAAGGGGATTTAAGAGGAAGAGAAAGAAATCACCTCTGAGAACACTTTCTAGCTCTTTGTATTGAAATATAGTTGTCATACAATATTATAGCAGTTTCAGGTGTACAACAGTGATTCACTATTTATATGTATTGTGAAATGACCCCCATAAGTCTACTCACCATTTGTCCATACAACGTTATTGTAATACTACTGACTCTATTCCCTATATTGTCCATCGCTATGACATACATTTTATAGCTACAAGCTTACACCTCTTAATCTCCTTCACCTATTTTGCCCATCCTCCTCCACCCTCCTCCTCTTCTGGCAACCCACTAGTTTGTCCTCCGTATGTATCAGGCTATTTCTCTTTTGTTGTTCATTTGTTTTGTTTTTTTAATTCCATGTATCAGTGAGATCATACAGTATTTGTCTTCCTCTGGCCAACATACTACACTAGGTGTAATACCCTCTAGATCCATCCTGTACAACATTTCATTCTTTTTCATGGGCAAGTAATATTCCTTTGTGTGCATGTATATATGTCTGTGTGCATGCACACACACACACACACACACACACACACCACATTGTCTTTATCCACTCACCTACTAATGGGATTCTTAGGTTGCTACCCTATCTTAGCTACTGTAAATGAGTAAGATATGAAAACATACTTTATCTGTAACTATGTACAAAATTAAAGGGATAAAAAACATCATTTGCTAATGTAGAGTATGCAGTAGGTAGTTCATTAATTGTTATCAAATCTCAAGACAGTGATTTTCCAGTAGAAAGCAGAGGAGAGGGTATTACTTGGATTTCTATGTACCACAAAGCCTGGCACAAAACAGGCAATAAATAAATGTTCTCAAAGAATATCTGTTAATTAGCATACAACTCTGATATACTCTAGTCCTGTAGGTAGTTTATATTTTCAAGGAAAATCATGATTTTTACCATTCAAAATGTTGTGCAAAAATTTTTCACATGTAACAGATCAGGTAGTCTTATCTAAGTAGTACAATAACAAAAGGATTAGACCAGAAGCCGGCAAACTTAGGCCTTTGTCACTATTAACCTTTTCTCTTAAGTGAGGCTTACCTCTCTGAGGTTCACTTTTCTCACCTATCAAGTAAGATTGGACAACAGATCAACTTTCAGCTTTCTACAAAAGGGACTGGCTCCTGAACTCCAGTGGAAATGTGACTATTTCCGAGTCAAGTGTTATCAGAAGTGACAGTTTGGTGTTTGTGTTATTATTGGTACCTCAAGTGATTTTAAGTACCTCTTAAATTAAGATTCTCTAGATTCTTCTATTAGCCAAACACAGTATCTACACCTTAGTTTCTATAGGATAAAATATCCATGTTCAAAATTACAATCTAAAATCTATAAATGCAACATTCTATTATCTGCAATTGCATATAATTTCATGCAGCTCTTTGTCAGCAGAATTTATAGCTAAACCAGTCAAAAATCATAAAAGCTTTTCCTAAACATTAGTGACACAATGAATTAAAATTTTATCCTATTTGCTGAACTCTACTTAAGAGACTTTCTTAAAATGAAATATTATTTTGGCATTTTAGAGGTGCAACGCAGGTTAAATCTACAGCACTTAATAACATAATCGGTTAGTATTATGACTACGTGATAGGATAAAGTGAAAAAAATTAATCATTTTTTACGAGCTTTTTGTTTGCCTTACCTAAGAGAAGATCACTCTTGACTCCAGAATATTGTAATCAGTGAGTAAAACATGTAATTTTGTTCAGACTTCTACTCATGAAGTCTTTTCTTGATTTAGCATTTTATCTTGAAATGTGTATTTTTAAAAACAACACTCCTCAATTTATTAATATGTGCATTTCAGAACAAAGAACTCCTCTGTGGCCTAACAGGTTTTTTTTTTTTTTTTAAGATTTTATTTATTTATTTGACAGAGCTCACAAGCACAAGTAAGCAAGAGGCAGGCAGAGGAGGAGAGGGAAGCAGGCTCCCTGCTGAGTGAGAGCCCGATGCGGAGCTCGATCCCAGGACCCTGAGATCATGACCTCAGCTGAAGGCAGAGGCTTAACCCATTGAGCCACCGAGGTGCCCCTGTGGTCTAACAGTTTAAAAGAAAAAAAATAAAACATGTATTTTTCTTTGAATGAATAAATATACTTTCAAACTGACACAGGAGAGTTATAGTTTCATGACTCTATACTCTAACTCAATTCAAAAGATCTTGAATACCTCTATAGGTATTGTATGAGCTGATGTGGCTCATGTCACAAGGATGCATTTGCCTTAATCGCTTAGCAATTTAACTACTAAGAAGATCTGCTGTGTAAAAGCACCTGGGTGACTCGGTCACTTAAACACCCGACTCTTGATTTCAGCTCATGTCATGATCTGACGGTTATGTGATCGAACTCTACATCCCGCTCCATACTCAGCATAGTCTGCATGAGATTCTCTCTCACTCTCTCTCTGCCCCTCCCCCTACTCTCTCTTAAGCAAAGAAATAAAATCCATTTATTACATGTGATAAATAATAATATACTATTATGTAATAAATATATATAAATATATAATATATAAATAATACTAAAATATAATATAAATAATAATAATATATGATAAATAAATAAAATCTTTTTTAAAAAGAAGCTACAATGTGTAGACATTCCAGTAAGCCCTTCTTCATCAGATTGACTTGGAGGACAGAAGGAAAGACCTGGAGATAGGCTCAGTTGATTTTAAATTCAAATCTAACAAACCAAAGAGGGTACTCTTGAATATACTAACTAAACTAAAAACGAACAAACCAAAAAAGTGAACTCTTGAAACATACCAACCTGTGACTTTAAATAAAATAACCCAAGAGACAAAACCAGTAATTCTTTGTGCATGGACTGCCATGAAATTGTAAAGACCACTGTTGGGGGCATAGAAACTCTTGTGGGACTTGTATTTTTCTAAAAGTGGGCAAACTTCTGAGAAGGTAATACCATAAAGGCACTAGAAATCCAAGCAGTCTGGAAAACCCTGCTGAGCCACAGAAATGGCAATGCTGAAGCTCCCAATATCTGACCCAGTAATTTTCAGTGGTTTGGGGCCACCCCCTTGTACAACAGCTTCCATTCCTGATGTCGATCCACAGACAAGGTTAATATTAACAGAGCTGATGACTGCCAAGAAGTCCTAAAGTTTAGATGACACCACTCTCATTCACATGTACCACACATGCCTTTTAAAAAATTAAAACATCACAGGCAACTTTTTTGGCAAGCACTAAGCTTCCTGTTCTCTTCTTGTTTCCAACCACACGGGGCTCACAGTTATTCATTCCTGTTGGGATTCTGTTTCAGTGTTTCCCACATCACAAATCTACCCTAAAATCAAGGGGCCGATTTTACATTGAAATAAAACTATTTGTTTTTATGATGCCACCCTTAGTTTTCCTCCCTCTCTCATCTACCACTTTGTTCAAATGGAATGAGAGTTGTCTGTTAGAGATACATGGACACAGATGCTGAGATGAATGAAGTTAAAGTATCTCACAAGTCAGAATTTTCTATCTATTAGTATGACTAAAATGAGAACATTTTGGTGGCGCCATTTTTGTTTGCTTTCAAATCATGTTTTGACAGTGAAGAGTAATGTCAAAATGAGATGATCAACTTAAGTCCTAGTGAAGGTTATTTTTCATTTAATTTTTTTCCTTTCAGGTAAGATTGTACCCACTTGGAGTTTAGGTGAGTACACACAATCAGTTCCTCAAAGTTTGAAGCCTGGACGGAATTTACCTTTACTTTGGCACACCACTGTGTGCATACCATTCATTGCTTTTCTCTTGCATCATCTGGAAGAGTTGGAAGTTTGCTCTACCTTCTACTGTGATGAACGCAATTTGATGTTGCAGTATCAGGTAAGGGGTTCAAGATTATCAGCAGAGACAGTTGCTCAGAGGCAAGGGGAGAAAAATACATCTAAAATCCTCCAAGTGTTCAGGAATCAGGCCATCAATTCAAAAAAACAGGTTGGCAAGTTTGATACATTCATAATATTAAATTAAACTTAATTTTATTGGCTTCTTGTTTAATATTTGGTTACATCTGTGTTTGGGAGAGAGAGACAGCAGGTGTACTGAAAGGCTGTTAAATTCCAAAGTAAAGAGAGAGGCTCCTATTCCCCAGAAAAATGCATGAGCAGCTAAGGCAATCAATTTTCCACATGCCGAGGGTTTTCAAATTCAGCCCTTCCACAACATTTCATTGTCACTACCTCCAGCCTCCGGTATGCAAGCATTTACTTGGGCTTATTTTTATACCTATTGGTAGGTCTTCAGGGAAAGTTTTATTTACACTCAGAAAAGGTTTACATTTTTTGTAAAAGGCAATAGCACATTTCTCAAGCTAAATCATAATGGATGAGGTTATCAATCGCTGAAGTTGGCTGATTCTGGGGATTACTGTGGTTGACAAAGATCATGATCCAACAGGGTTTGTATCTTATCTATGTCAGATAAATATAACTGAAAGGACTATTATAAAGTCGAATTTTGCTCCAAAGCAGAAATTCAATACTAAAGAACCCAAATGTCAGAGTAAGATGGTAGATGGAGGAAGAAAAAAGAGATAACCCCAAGCTCAATTCACATTAATCAATATATCATTAGTTCCTCTTAACAGAGCTGTCTCCATGCTAGAAATCTCTGTCATGAAAAGGCTCCTCCTTTCTGAAACTTCAATATATCTCCTGGAATGTGTTCATCAAAAGGTATACAAGATAGTCTTTTTTTTTCTTTGTGACTAAAGGAAAACAAAACAAAACAAAACAAAACGGGATATCCTTTATAAACTACACTTGGAGTCTTTGAGTAAAACTAAGGTAGCAGATTAGCTGGCTCCTAGACCCCTCCTAATGATCCTGATAAAATGTCCATGAATCCAAACACATACAGAGTAACCGAGAAAATTCCTGAAAACAGAAATAAGAGTAAGGCAATTTGTCAAAGTCCCCAGGTAAGGGAAGGATAGCAATTCATAGTGAAGGTACCTTCAATGAGGATAGATTCAAAAATTCATTTTTCAATCTAACCCACTCCACTAGGTCTGGGGGGCACGGATCAAATGTGCTCTCCAAACCCTGCTGAAACAAAAAAATACAACCCTAATAGGGTAGCTCCAATTCCTTTATGCAAGATCACCACTGCCAATAAAAAGCTGCTATTCCTCAAAATCCATGCAATTTATCTTCTGAATCAGCCAGATTCTGAGCCATTCTTCCTTCCCTTTGTTTCTCCTACAGCCATTCAGAAATGACAGCAGAACTTCAAGACTAGAATAGCATAGGAGCACATTGTTCTGAATTCATGAATAAAAAGCAAACTGCTGAGTATTCTGTTGCTTATTTAGACCAGTGCTTCTCAAATTATCTTGAGTGAGAATTCAGTATAGTCTTGTTAAAACTTCCCATCTGTGGCAGAATACTTAAGAAAATTAAAATAAAAACGAATTACCTAGCAAATACAAGTCACTATCCATCAAACAAAGTTTAAGCACTACTTTTCCAACAATTAAACTCAATAGACATATAATTACCTAAGGGTCATTTTTTTTCCACAAAAGTTTCAAAAGTCTCACTTTCAATTTCCTTAATTATTTCTTGTGGACCCGTGGGAAAGATTTTGTATACTGGGAATATTCTGTGAGCTAACCTGCAGTAGCATAAAATTAGATAACTCAACACGGAGAAATCCACCTCACCCCAGTGTTCTATCATGAAATGACTGCTTGGCAGGGGATTCAAGAAGAATTGAGGCTATCTTCCTCCTCTTCAAGTTTAGATCTCAATGAAAAGGAGCTAAGGACCTTCCATGCCTCCAGTCTTTTGGGAAGTACTGGAATTAGACAGATTTCTTATGGAGTATAAAAGAAATACTAGAACAACAACAACAAACCCCAAGACATTTCTCCAAATCTGTGATGCGATTCTATCTTCTGAAATATGATTTCAGATGTCCACCCCAAAAGAGAGAGAAATAACACAAGTAGTTTTTGAATCAAGAACAATGGGACATACACACACACATACACACACACACATTTTGGGGAATAGCAGAAACTCAATGATTTAAGAGAAAAAGAGTGAAATTTCAATAAATCTGTAATCCATTAAAATTAGTAAGAAGAGTAGATGTTGAAAAAAATCCTACCAATTGTGCTAAGTATAATCAGGAGTGTTATTCTAAGGGAAATAAAGTAAGGAAAATGAGGGAGTATGAAAGATCAATCAGTTAAGAAATACAGCCTCAGTCTAAGGTTTCCAAATTCTCCTGAGAGAACAAGAAAACAGAAGCTTATAGATCCAAATGGCTCACTCAGTTTCAGGAGACCTTCAGAGTAGGTAGTCAACAAACAATGGATAAATGGGTTAACAATTGGCAGCAGAAAGACATTCTACCAGTGACTTAGATCAAGTTCAAGTAGCTAGATAGCCCTCTAGAATCTCTTTGTATTGAATCAAAACAGAAGCAAAGAATGTAGCCATGTACTTGATATATATATACCCTCCTCCCTCACTACGAGTTAGTGGGGAAGGGAGGATGGCCTAAGGAAAACAAATTTGGAAACATACACAGACTCAACAATATGGCCTCATATAATATCAAAGTACTGAAATAATTACTGATTACTGAATTAGTGATTACTGAAGTAATATCGAAGCTGGGTCATTTTGGTTTGTTTAATCTTTTTGTTAATTCCAGTGGTTGTAATCAATATATGGGTCACTAGAGAAAGCTTCAGGATTTAAGTAGCACCGTAGAGGTAACCATGTGGGCATTTTTAGATTCATTCATGGTAACTCATGGAGGAAAAACTAATGGAGATTTTTTTGTGTGGTGCATTCTTTATCTGCCCCGGAGCTACTCTTCAGCACCGCCACTGGCATGATGACAGAGAGATGAGCTCTAATACAGCTCCATTTGTCCCTGTGGGCCACTCTTCTCGTCATTTCTATACTCTGCCACCACCTCTTCCCCAACTTTGACATGGCTTTTATTTATTGCTACACATTATTTATTTGAACACTATCCCCTTGAGTTATACTTCAAAGCATCTGTATTTCTGGTGGCATGCACTCCATATGGCACATTTGTCCAGGTAGTTCTTTCTATAAAAAGTACAGAAAAAGTAATCCAAAAAAAGTAAAAACAAAAAACCAAAGACCTGCTTATACGAATTATTAAAAGGTTTTTTTTTTTTTTTTTTTTTTTTTTTTTTTCCTTGAAAATTGTGTGAGTGTGTGTCTGTCTGCCTGCCTGGGCTGGCGGTATGGGTAATACTGAACTGCCCAAAGAATGTGAGGCTGTTCCCTAGGAACCAGCAGCATGCAGAGCCAAGAAGCCTGAACAAGGGTAAACCTGTAGCTTGAAATTGTTTTTTTTTTTTCTGTATGCAGGTAACTGGCCCATGACTTTGACTTTAGCACTGCTATTCTTGGCCCCCAAAGACCTTGCATTACGGATATACCAAAGAAGAGAGAGGAGAAGAGAGGGTCTAAATGAAGAAATTCAGTAGGAAGAAAGCTTTATTAAAGCTACAAAATTAGGACATAATCACAAACAAAACATAGTCCAACTAGATTTCATTACCAGAGACAAAACAAAATCAACAATATGAAAATGCATATTGCAGAGACCATATTGAGTATCAGACCAAGGAGTCTGACAGGGAACCAATCACTCTTTCCAAGCAAAGAATTAGTAGACCAAAGTGAATTTAACAGAAGAAATTCCTATTAATGTATCTCCCTTCACATAAGACTATGCGTGTTCAAAAGGAAGGAAATGACATACTCAAAAGGATTTTTTTTTTTTAAAGATTTTTATTTATTTATTTGACAGACAGAAATCACAAGTAGGCAGAGAGAGAGATTCGAAGAAGCAGGCTCCCCGCCGAGCAGAGAGCCCGATGCGGGGCTCGATCCCAGGACCCTGGGATCATGACCTTAGCCGAAGGCAGAGGCTTTAACCCACTGAGCCACTGAGCCACCCAGGCACCCCCTCAAAAGGATTTTTAAAATGTGAAAGTAAAGCAATGATATCCTTTAAAAAAAAGTTGAAGAGCTGTATACAGTAGCAGTTACAGGGGTGGAGTGGGGGAGCCCACGTTTTAGCCACAAATATCATCCTTTGATTAATAACCTAGAAATGATATACTGAGGAAGAATCTAAATAAATTCAGTTTTTGAGGTCCAAATGCCAAATACAACTAAAGGTGAAAACGAAAATATCTCACAAAAATGAAACTAAAAAGACTCAGTGAGAAATAGTAATACAACTAGAACATTCTTCTGGCAGAAAAAAAATGCAAGATGAAAATAAGGAAGAGAAGAGCTAAAAGCAAGCCAAGACAGATCCCTGCAAATGGAATGATTGCCCATCTGACCAAGAGGGCTAGGAAAAGGCAGAATGTTTAAAGTCCATGAAAACACAGTCTTCATACTGGTCATATAATTACAATTAATTGAATCACATTAGAACAAGGAGAAAATGGTCAATACACAGTACCTAAAGTTCACTTGTATCTAGAGAAAAAGAAAGCTAACATTGTCAGCAAAGAATTACTTTACAATATATTACAAAGTTATTTGATCAACTTAGATTGGGTAAAACACTAACAGAAAAGTTCAAACTCATGCTGTGAGCCAAAGCTGGTATTTAGAGACCTTTCAAAAACCCTTCCAACTACAATGAACCACTCATTGTATTTATCTGTATTATATGAGGAGTCTTTCGCTTATAAGGAGTACTTGATATCCAAGTAGGCAACCCATAGACTATACCTGGAAAAGGAGAGAGACTTTGACCCCAGAAGACAAGATCAGATTCCAAAGAGAAGAACCACACTAAGTAGCAGGAAGTCCTTTAGCTGTTAAACTGAATAGCAGAAAGTATCTGAATATACTATCAGTCCAACTACCTTACAGTAGAGCCAATTTTTCCTGCCATTTTGCTGCTACCGTAATGTTTGTTGAATATACAATAGGGCCTAACAATTTAACATACCAAAACGGCAGGAAACAAAATGTTTGACTGATAAAATCAAATAAGATTTTTTTTTTTTTGTGATCGCACCAACTGTTTTGGAATCATTTCATAAACTAGCAATCTCAATAATGTTTAGTTAAAATTCCTTGATTAAAAAGCAGAAGCAACTGAACACTATATTGAGAAAAAAAGCATGAAAATAAACCACTTATGTCTTCAGTCTTAAAGAAATAAATACAAGCCACCATGTATAAAATTTAGAAAAGGAGACAAAAGGAGGACCAACATTAAAATGTCAGGAATTTAATATAACCTAGTCTAAATTTTAAGAGTTCCTGAAATGATAATAAGATACATCAAGGATGAAGACGGTGAGGGGAAGATATTAATGATCATGAATTCAAATACAGCAAGAGGAGGTTTTAAAGGGTAATCATATTTAAATAGCTGTCTTTTCATTGCCATTTCTCCTCAACTCTGACTTCTAATTCACTCACTATGGGAAAATCAGATGACTCCATGATGAAGCAAGAAGACTGTATCTGCAGTAGAAAGTGGATTTCAGGAGCTGCCCATCATTCAGAGTGAGAGGCACCTTCAGCAAGCAAGTTATGTTCAACACTAGTGTTGTTTTCAATTAAAAAAAGGTAGTCCATAACCTACAGGGGGAGCATAGTAAGAGACAGCTTAGCTTTGGAGAAAAATGAATAGAGTCAAGAGGGAGGATCCAGCTTTGTGTGGGTAGAAGCTAAAGACGTAAAGGAAAAAAAAATAATCTGAAATTAATAAACCTCAAGAAACACAGAGTATATTTAAGCTTTTATAAGCATTTTCATATTAAGATCTGGAGGGGTGTTCAAACTATAAGAAAACAAAACATAAGAGAAAAAAAAAAGAAAGACCTATGGGTGTTAAAACCAATACCCTGTACCCGGTCTTGCAGTTTATGGATATTGAAAAAGGAATTGTAAGCCTTTGGAGAAAAAAAACATGTCTTATTTATTTTAATAAATAATAAATAAATATGAAAGCATAGTGTCCTGTGGAAGATACACTGATGAAAAGGCTAAAATATAACTAGGCACGATCTTATTATGGACAAGTCAAAATGAAATTATTGGATAAAATTAGACTCTGTAGATCATAAATGGAAGATTTAAAACACATTCATGCTTCGAGCCACACTTGAAAGAGTGGCAGGTTAGTATTTCATTCATTAAAATATCAAGAGAAATTTTATCATTTTCTAGATAAAGTATTAAATGTTTGCAGTTCAATAGTAAGATATCTTTTCCTTAAGTCAATTAATGGACATTCTTTAGTTCTTCTCACAGCTTCATTCTGTACACTCTTTAGTGAAAGATTAAAAAAAAAAAAACAAGGATTTGAGATTAGAGATGATCCACAAAATATACAAAGAAACAATAATCAACTGAGGATACGGGACAATCACCATCAACTGGAATTCACACAAAATGTCCAAAATCACAGTAACTGTTATAAATCTCTAACTTTCCATATTTTGAGTTATGATTCCATGGGGCCACTGACTTAATATTTGGATCAAAGATTTTGGCACAGGTCTCCCCAGAAAAAAAGTGTTTCTGGTGAAGTCACTTTGGGCTGTCATTTGGCTACGGGTAAAAGAACAGGTTGAAAATTTCATCTAGAGTCTAGGACGAAGCACTTAAACCAACTGATAGAGAAAGAAAGCAACAGGGGTCCAAAAGCAGATGAGTCAAAAAGTAAGATGAAGATCTCAGAGTATAGTAGATTAAAAATAAACTAGGATCCAGATGACAGACTCCAAACACGCAGTGAATCATGGATGACTAGCTCAGAGGGAGGCACTGGGGTACTTCAATTTCCCTTTGGTTCTATACACTCTTTGCAAGTCGTTGCCTGCAGGATCTCTTTAACCACTGCTAACTCGCTCAGCTTCATTCCTCAGTCAGCTTTAATATTCAAGGGAAGAGACAGGCCTGTAGGAATGTTTCTTCTTCTACGTGACAACAACAATTCATACGTTAACCTACATTTTTCACTTTGAAGGAAGCTTCAAGTCAAGTTCAGCACCCGCATGGAGCCCTCACTCCACCATGCAGAGCAGGCCAAACTGAAACCCCTCAGTCTGAGAAAGCCCTGAGGTTCCCCAGGCTCCAAAGGATTGCGTTCTAATCAGGGTAAGCCATGGGACAGTTGAGCTAGAGCTGGATGGAGAATCCAGACAACTCTCTAAGGATGCTAAGGAACACAATAACTGCAGACTAATTCCTTTAGGAAAATCCCATTTAAATAAGTTTCTTAATTCCTCCTGTTGACTCTCACAAAATCACCAATGCTTCCAAATTTTGGCATCTCAGAGAGTACTTCCAAAACCTTCCAAAAACTTCACCCATTATCAAGCCAGCCTAACCTCTGGCCCAGATCATTTTATTTCATAATATTCAATAAATTACAGTATTCTGATGCCCAATAAGACTTCCAAGCCTTAGTGTTTATCTTGCACAAATCACAATTTATTTTCCTATGAACGCTATTCTTAAGTCCTGACCTCTAATTACAGAGGTGGGAAACTGGTTCTTATTCCCAGGAGTGTAGCTGAAACAATCTCTCCTCTCAATAATTTTGGAAAATAAGCTTTGGGGGTCTAGTGTGCTAAACAGAAAAACAGAAGTGGTTTGACTACAAATGTCTCCTCTCTGTACCTTTAGCAATTGGTTCAATATCTGGAACACACAAACAGGGTGATATGGGCCATGGTATTTTTTCACATAATTTCCTTTATCAATATGTCTGGAAAATAAATAAATACACACATATATACTATACCTATGTAAAATACATACATACATAAATATATACACATACACACACACACACACACACACACATATGTATGTAATGTTACTATTTCAAAGAATAAAAATATTATTTTAAGGAAACAAAGTTTATCACTTCATTTTATCTATAAACATTATACCGTTGGAAATAACTACTAAAACATAATCGGGTAACTATACCAAGTAACTTGCTATTCTTTAGAGGAAACATGGAATGGTTTAAATTTATCACTCATGGCTGAAGGCCTTAATATATCATTTCTTCTGTGCTTTTTTTGGATTATAAGAATTATATCCTCTATATATATAAAACTTAGAAATACATAGAAAAGTGCAAAGAAAGAAAAGTCCTGGTGATCTCACCATCCCGAGATAACAACCAGATGCCAGTTGAAAATGTAATTTAAGGTTTTCATTTTACAATTATGTGTGTATTTAGAAGGTTATTGATAATGGAAAATAATTCATTGAGCGTTCTTCCTCATCATCCCCAATTGTCCACACTGGTCCAAGACAGACAGAATGTTGCAGGGAGGTAGAACTTCATGGATAAAGCCCAGACTTTGGCAGCAGACACACTGGGGCCATATTCTAGATCTGCCACTTACCAGTGGTACACTCTGAGTACATCAATTAAGAACCACTGTCCTCATCTTTAAAGCAAAGATGATAGGGGCGCCTGGGTGGCTCAGTGGGTTAAGCCTCTGCTTTTGGCTCAGGTCATGATCTCAGAGTCCTGAGATCGAGCCCCACATCAGGCTCTCTGCTCAACGGGGAGCCTGCTTCCCCCTCTCTCTGCCTGCCTCTCTGCCTACTTGTGATCTCTGTCTGCCAAATAAATAAATAAATAAATAAAATCTTAAAAAATAAAAAAAAAAGCAAAGATGATAATCCTACAGATAAGAGGCCTGTAAAGACTAAATCAGATAGTATATATATAAAAGTACCACGAGTCATGCCAGGCACAACGCAAGAGTTGAAAACCCATGACCCAACCAACTGTAACTCTCTCTCCTCTCCTTCTTCGGATCATACAACTGAGCAGCAGTGGTAACCCAGCATTAGGCAAACACCCTTCTATCCCAAAGATTTTAGGTTAAATCCTACATCTGGAAAGCTAGGAATAGATGGAGTAGATATAAGGAGGAAGTAGCACACTCCACTTCTTTGGGGCAATTGGGGAACCCACTGCTACTAGCTATTTTTTGGCTTGTGAACTCCAAAAAACATTGAGCATCACAGTAGTAAGTGAATGAAATTCTACTGAATTGTCAGCCTGTACGAATCACCCTCTAGGATGCCATCTGTGCTCCTAGAGAGGATGGAAGTCTTGCTGCCCTGTACTCTGCATTCAGTATAAGCCGATGCATAGAATTTATCCCTGAAGAAATGAAGTTTAAAAATAAATTGAAATTAAATGTTGTTGTCCACGCACGCAGTGAGAAAAATGCCTCTCACGCTGGGCTGCTTTACAGAGCTCATCTGGGACTATAGTTCGAACTGAATTTAAACTTCACACCCAGATAAGGCCTTCCATCTGAAAGGACAAGGTGAGAACTTGTCCCATTAAACATTATGGGGTAAGTCAAGGAGCCAAGACTTGAGTGAAGCTCCAAGCATCTCCAGAACGTTTTCAGCTCTTTTTCCTCCAAGACCTTTGAGGTTTGATGGCAAAGCAGGGCTCTGAGCCGTGTGAGTTCACATGATCACATTAGGAAAGCAGCCGGCAAACTCCAGGCTGTGTAGACAAAGCCTTCCTGCTTCCTATCAGGGCTTCATGGCGCCTGTTCTCACATTACCATGGTTAACCTTGGGTTAAAGAACATTTGGATAATAACGAAATAAACTTTTCACAGTTCACTTAAAACTTTATAAGGGCTGGTTCTTTGTAGAGAAAAGAGCATGAATATATAAATCAAGCATGTTGTTTGGCTTAACTATTTGGCCATGTGTGCTTTTAGGGTCACTCTCCCAGCAGAATGTAGGCCATTTTAATGTTTTTTTAATAAAGCAAGAGAATGCAAACCTTTAGAGTTTGTCTGAATCAAGCTGTATGACCTACATACCATGCATTAAAAACAATTATTATGCTGTTGCCAGACCGTATGGGGTATATTACCAGACCTACCATCATTAGGCATGCCTCAGCATAGCTCTTAAAGAAGCCAGATGGTGGTTTTCAACTTTATCTCCATGGTGTCCCCTAGGAAGTACGTGTTATAATCACAGTCTCCTTCTTACTTCAAAGTTTTGTAGAGCAGAGCCAACAGGAGAAGGGCTTCCTGCTGTTCCTGGTGCATATTACTCCACCAGCCATTACCCTCCATAGCCATCAAAATGACACATGCCAGAGAATGCTCTGATTCACAATGCAAATTTGTAGCCCGAGGGCAAAAATTGGTACATGGAGGAATTTCTCAGCATAAGGCAGACCTTTTTTATTTAATTACTTTCTTCCTTTGTCTTTTTTTTTTTTTTTTAAGATTTTATTTATTTATTTGAAAGAGAGAGATCACAAGTAGGTAAATAGGCAGGCAGAGAGAGAGAGAGGAGAAAGCAGGCTCCCTGCCAAGCAGAGAGCCCGATGCGGGAATCGATCCCAGGACCCTGAGATCATGACCTGAGCTGAAGTCAGAGGCTCAACCCACTTAGCCATCCAGGTGCCCCGTCTTTTTTTTTTCTTCAAACTTAGTCATTCCAATGGAAATGGAGGTAGAGGAAATACATTTATGACTTGGCTTCCCAGAAAAAAGGATTTCGAATCAGGTTTCATCACAATGAATAAAGAAGCAATCAGGTAGGAAGGAATGAGAAGATGAGCCAAACCCACTATGGATCAAACTCTATATTCAGAAACACAGTTAAGCTGGAAACACTTCCTGTGTCTCTAGAAGCACGATTCTCATACATTAAATGCAACTTCCTAAGTGGAGTCACAATGGCACAATGGTTTCAGCTGGGAAATCATGGCGGAGGTTGTCTGTCAGATTGTGACATTTTGTTCTATTTACATATTGTACATTGAGTTAAGACTGCACGCTTTGCAGTAATGCACTGTCTTAACATTGGCTTCTCTAATTGAATTAGATTCACTCATTGTAAATTTGTGTCAACCAAACCTATAGAATATTACATTAGTTTTTTAAAATAGGACGTTGGTGAATTAACAGCATCAGAATTTAGAATGCATATATCATTTGACTCCAACATTCACTTCTAATAATTCATCCAATAAATATTCTTTCACTTGCACCTGAAACTAAGTTTCCAGCTAACTGAAACACTTTACTTGTGAAAAGCAAAACAATAACCTGGAAACAGCTAAATGTCCATTGGTGGAGAATGAGTAATGTTACCACAGAGCATACAAGTAATTCTGGTCTGTGTGTAGTAATACAGTAAGAGTTACCAAATATATTAAAGAAATGAGGTATAAACAATGATGTATAAAGTATACACCTTCTAATATTTCCAAATTGTTCCATCTGTAAAGACACTCATATCCATCTTTGTTTATGAATTTTTTTTAAGATTTTATTTATTTATTTGACAGAAAGAGATCACAAGTAGGCAGAGAGAGAGAGAGAAGGAAGCAGGCTCCCCGCCGAGCAGAGAGCCCGATGAGGGACTCGATCCCAGTATCCTGAGATCATGACCTGAGCCGAAGACAGAGGCTTTAACCCACTGAGCAACCCAGGTGCCCTGTTTATGAATTTTTTAAAAATATTTTTATACCTTCATTTCCATCAAGTCCAAAGAGAGATGAGAGAAGAAATCATACACTCCAGTCTACCACCTGGATTTGGAATCCTTTCATCTTCATTTTGTTTTCATCATACTCATTTTTAAAATAGTTTTATGATTCTCCCATCAAAACCACGAAAAAAAAAAAGGGTTTGCTTTTTTCTTTTAATTCAGTTAGCTAACATATAGTACCTCATTAGTTTCAGATGCTGTGTTCATTCAACTGTTGATTTTTTTTTAATTTAAATTCTATTAGCCAACATACAGAACATCATTACTTTCAGAGGTAAAGTTCAGTGATCCATCAGTTGTGTATAACACCCAATGCTCATCACACCCTGTGCCCTCCTTAATGCCAGTCACCCAGTTGGGTGAAAGGATTTGATTTTTGATATGTGATGTGAATAGAATCTTATTTGTTATTTGGGAATTACAAGAAGATTCAGCATTAAGTCATGAAGCAACTGGCATCACTCTGACCTAATAGACCTGTGATTAATCTTTTCCTTCTCTTGCAGAACAGGGAGATTTAAATAAGGTCTTCAATCATGTGTGTATTTTTGAAATTTCTTTTTATTTATTATTTTTTTAACATGGTGGAGTCATTATGTTTCTTGATGGGACAACTACAGGATTCAAGTATTAATAAGACTGAAGCAATCTCAGAGATTTTAGTCAATAACATTATAGGTACAATTTAAAATATAGTACAAATTGGGCTCACCATGACAGTTATATATAATTTCCTTGTTGAAAGATTATTTTTACACTACTACTCTTTGAAGTACTAGTATTAGAATTACAGAAAGATGGGTGGAAATTAGAATACTCATGACACATCCCACCACCATACACACATACCTCCTTTTAACACCTTGCGTGAGGGCGGTACATTTGTTAGAAGTGATAAGCCAATTCGGATATCTAAGTATTAACTGAAGTCCACAGTTTACGTTAGGTTTCACTCTTCGTGTTGCGCCGTCTATGTGTTTCCACAACTGTCTAATGACATTCATCCACAATCACCTCTCAACAAATCAATGTGTTCTTGAACTTGCTCTATTTTCTACTCAAAACTGATATCCTGACAAAAGACAGAGGTGGCTATGGGATAAACTATCTTCTCATTTTCAGCCTCAAGTGCCTAGTGCCCTCTCACAGCCACAGAGAACAATTTTGATTGATGAACGGAGGAAATTTATGAATCATAGTATCTTTCTATGTCTCTATTCTCAGGAAAGACTGCATTATAAACTTATCTGGGATTGATTGGGAGGAGCAAGATGGTGGAGGAGTAGGAGGCCTAAATTTCATCTGGTCCCAGGAGTTCAGCTAGATAGTTATGAAACCATTCTGAAAACCTACAAACTCAATAGGAGATCAAAGAGAAGAATACCAACAATTCTATGAGCAGAAAAGTGACCACTTTCCAACAGGTAGGACATGCAGAGAAGTGAATCTGAGGCAAAATATGGGAACAGAGACTGCAGGAGGAGGAGCCAGCTCCTAGCAAGCAGCAGAGTAGCAGAGGACAAAATCAGCACTTTTAGAAGTCCCCTCTGCTGAGGGACATTGCTCTGGTGGCTAGGTAGGGGGTGGAACCCTCTCTGGGACACTGTGGTCTCAGGACACTTGGGGTCACAGAAAGACCAGCAGTGTCTGAGTGTGGCAGAGTTCCCAGGTTTCGGAGCAGGGAAGCTGACTGGAAATATGGAGCTGGGGAGGGCTCTCAGCTTGGGTTGCCATAAACCATGATCTCCAGCACAGTTGGGCCACTGCTCTTCGAGCAGGGACCCCACAAGTGGTATACCCAGGAGACTCACCTTCCTCCTCTGGGAGGAGCAGTGTACTGCAAGAATCTGCTGGGTTTGGAGACTCTAAACAGGGCCGTTTTCCAGAGATAGAAACACCTGGTCACAGGCCGGGTGAGCTCAGAGTGCAGCTTGAGACCAGGGAGATGGGAATGATTGACTGCTTTTCTCTGAGAGTGTACTGAGGAGTGGGGCCCCCGAGCTCTCTGTTCCTCCAGGTTGGAGATTGGGAGGCTGCCATCTTCATTCTCATCTTCCAAAGCTGTTCGGAAAGCATTCAGGAAACAAAAGCTCCCAAGTGTGAACCTGAGCAGATTACTTAGCCTGGCCCCGGGCAAGTGTGGTGAAATTCCACCTCCTTGTGCAAAAACATACGAGAATCACTGCAACAGGCTCCTCCCCCAAAAGATGAGTAAGAATATTCGGCCAAGACCAAGTTCACTGATCAATGAGAACTACAAAACTCCAGCACTAGAGGAATATAGCACATAGAATTCATGGCTATTTTCCATGATGCTTTAGTCTTTCAAAGTTAAATCTTTTAAATTTTCTTTATTTTTTCTTTTTCTATTTTTTAAATTTTTCCTCTTTCTTATTTTAATAAACATTTATCAATACCTTTTTTACAAATCTTTTTTAATTTTCATTTTTACAGTCATATTCTATCCCTTCATTGTACGTAACCTTATTATTTTGTATATATATGTTTTTCTATCTTTAAAATTTTGGAATACGGTTTCTAACAGACCAAAATATACCCTAAATCTAGTGTATGGTTTTTTTCTAATCTCCTGCTGATCACATTCTCTTTTTTTCCCCTTCTTTTCCTCTTTTTTTCAACCAACTTATTGTATCAATTCCATTTTTAAATCCTTTTTAATTTTCATCTTTAGTCTATAACATCCCTTCATCATCTTTACCCTTATTTGTATATATATCTAAGTTTTTCTTCTGTTAAAAATTTGGGAGGCCGTTTCTTCTAACAAACCAATACCCAAAATCAAGTGTGTGGCTCTGTCCTATTCACCAGCCTGATCAAACTTTTTTTCCTTTCTTTTTCCCCTGATTTCAGGTGTCTTCCAATTTATTTAGTGTATATTTTTCTGGGGTCATTGTTAACCATTTAGCATTTTGTTCTCTCATTCATCTATTCTTATCAGGACAAAATGACAAAGTAGAAAAACTCACCTCAAGAAAAAGAAGAAGAGGCAGTACCGAGGGCCAGGGACCTAATCAATACAAACATTAGTAAGATGTCAGAACTAGAGTTCAGAATGATGATTATAAAGATACTAGCTGGGCTTGAAAAAAGCATAGAAAATACTAGAGAATCCCTTTCTGGAGAAATAAAAGAACTAAAATCTAACCAAGTTGAAATTAAAAAAGCTATTAATGAGGTGCAAGAAAAAAATGGAGGCTTTTATTGCTAGGATAAAGGAGGCAGAAGAGAGAATTTGTGATATAGAAGACCAAATGATGGAGAATAAAGAAGCTGAGAAAAAGATAAAAATCCTGGATCGTAAGGGAAGAATTCGAGAGATAAGTGATACCATAAGATGAAAAAAATATTAGAGAAATTGGAATCCCAGAAGAAGAAGAGACAGAGGGGCAGAAGGTATATTGGAGCAAATTACAGTGGATAACTTCCCAAATTCAGGGAAGGAAACAGGCATCAAAATCCAGGAGGCACAGAGAACCCCCCCTTAAGATCAATAAAAATAGATCAACATCCTGTCAAAACTTACAAGTCTCAAAGACAAAGAGAAAATCCTGAGAGCAGCTTGGGGCAAGAGGTCTGTAACCTACAATGACAGAAATATTAGCTTGGCAGCAGACCTATCCACAGAGACCTGGCAGGCCAGAAAGGGCTGGCATGATATATTCAGAGCACAGAACGAAAAAAACACACAGCCAAGAATACTTTATCCAGCTAGGATGTCACTGAAAATGGAAGGAGAAATAAGATGCTTCCAGGACAAACAAAAACTAAAAGAATTTGCAAACACCAAACCGGCCCTACAGGAAATATTGAAAAGGGTCCTCTAAGCAAAGAGAGAATCTAAAGGTAACACAGACCAGAAAGGAACAGAGACAATAAACACTTAACAGTTACCTTACAGGCAATACAATGGCACTAAATTCCTATCTTTCAATAGTTACTCTGAATATAAAAGAGCTAAATTCCCCAATCAAAAGATACAGGGTATCAGAATGGATTTAAAAAACAAACAAACAAACAAAAACAAGACCCATCCATATGCTGTCTGCAAGAGGCTCATTTTAGACCCAAAGACACCTCCAGATTTAAAGTGAGGGGGTAGAAAACAATTTACCATGCTAGTGGACATCAAAAGAAAGCTGGGGTGGCAATTCTTGTATCAAAAAAATTAGATTTTAAACCAAAGACTATAATAAAAGATGAGTAATGACACTCTATCATACTTAAAGTGTCTGTCCAACAAGAAGATCTAAAAATTTTAAGTAACTATGCCCCTAACATAGGAGCAGCCAATTATATAAAGCAACTAGTAACAAAATCAAAGAAACGCATTAACAATAATACAATAATAGTAGGGGCCTTTAACACCGAAATGGACAGAACATCTAAGCAGAAGATCAATAAGGAAATGGACACACTGGACAAGATGGACATCAAAGATTATTCCAAACTTTCCATCCCAAAGAACAGAATACACATTCTTCTCTAGTGCACATGGAACATTCTCCAGAATAGATCACATTCAGGATCACAAATCAGGTCTCAACTGGTACAAAAAGACTGGGATCATTCCCTGTGTATATTCAGACTACAATGCCTTGAAATTAGAACTCAACCATAAGAGTAAAGTTGGAAAACTATCAGATGAAGGACTGGTATCAAAAATCTACAAAGAACTTATCAAACTCAACATCTAAAAAAAACAAAAATACAATCAATAAATGGGCAGAAGACATGAACAGACATTTCTCCAAAGAAGACATCCAAATGGCCAATAGACACATGAAGAAATGTTCCACATCACTTGGCATCAGGGAAATACAAATCAAAACCACAGTGAGATACCACCTCATGCCAGTCAGAGTGTTTACAACAAACAAGTCAGGAAATGACAGGTGTTGGTGAAGATGTGGAAAAAGGGGAACCCTCCTACACTGTCAATGGGAATGCAAGCTGGTACAGCCATTGTGGAAAACAGTATGGAGGTTTTCTTTGAAAAGTTGAAAATCGAGCTACCCTATGACTCAGAATTGCTCCACTGGGATTTACCTGAAAAATACAAATGTAGTGAAGGGGCACGTGCACCCCAACGTTTATAGCAGCAATGTTCACAATAGCCAAATTATAAATAGAGTCTAGATATCCATTAACAAATGAATGAATGAAGAAGATGTGATATATACACACACACACACACACACACACACACACACACAATGGAATATTATGCATCCATCAAAAAAACATGAAATCTTGCCATTTGCAATGACGTGGATGGAACTAGAGGCTATTATGCTAACTGAAATAAGCCAATCAGAGGAAGACAATTCTCATATGATCTCACTGATATGAGGAAGCTAAGAAACAAGACAGGGGATCATAGGGAAAGGGAGGGAAAAAAAATGAAACAAGACAAAACCAGACAAACCATAAGAGAGTCCTAATCTCCGGGAAAAAACTGAGGGCTCCTAGAGGGGAGAGGGATGGTAGGGATGGAGTGGCTGAGTAATGGACACTGGGGAAGGTATGTGCTATGCTGAGAGCTGTGAATTGTGTAAGGCTGATGAATCACAGGCCTGTACCCCTGAAACAAATAATACATTTTATATTAATTAAAAAAAGAAACTATTATCTGCAGAGATGACCACTTTAGTCCAAAGGCAAGGCCTGTTTATGGCATACTGATAGGTATATGAATTTGAAGGCAGTTGGGCTCTTGAATGCAGATTTCAAAGTATAGCACTTTATCAATGACCACATTCTAATCATAAACTATTTATGGTGTTGACTCTTTTAAAACAGGCTTTAAAAATACCTAGATTTGCTTACCTATCAGTAGAGATCGATCTGAAATCTGGTTGAATTTTCATTTACCAATTTCTGTTTATGAGGTTGGCCCATGGATGACCTTGCAAGGTTCTTGTTTTTTTTAACCATTCATGGTTCAATCATTGAATTTTATGTTTAAAATAAAACCAGGATAAATTATAAATTATAAACTCAAAACATGCGGCAACGTGCCTATTTATTTAAGTTTAGCAAACACAAATTTGTTTGGGGTAAAAAGAGAGAGAGAGAGAAAGAAAGAAAAGAACAAATTTACTCCTTTACCTAGAATGATTTATTTCCCTAGAATGACATAAAAACCACCCCACCATATTTTTGGAAAAATCTCATTTCTAAAGTGAATAAGGTTTGGCATTTTTACAACAGAAATAGAACAAAAGTTCAACTTTGACCTGGGTTCTACTTGGTGACCAAATTAAGGCAAAATATGCCCACAGTGATGAAAAAGACTTCAGTCTTGACTAAAAATCAAGTCTCCACTGAGAACCTATAATTTAAATGAAATGGCTTTTTATAATATAATTCATAAACATAAACAAGCTTAAAAGGTTGTCAAGATGTGACACCTTTAGCCATTAAAATTTCAGTGTGACAGTCTACCAGAGCAAGCTGCACATTTTTTTGAAGGATGCTCTTTAAGAAATATGGTTAATCTTTGTTTGGTTAATCAAACAGTAGGAAGTGTTGTAATAGATAATTGGGCTATTCAGTTTGTCCTTATAATTTGACATTTACATAGGTCTTTCTATATTCAAAATGTTCTACAACCATTTTTCTTGGTTCCATCAATATTACCTTGAGAGGTAAATTAATTCTTCAATTCACATTTTACAAATGAGCACAGAGAAGCAAAGGAAGATCAAGCAAGTCAGATGCAAAGCTAAGGAATTCTTGCCCTGGCAGGAATAAGCCACAGCTTTTGGTCCCCTGAGGAACCATAAGCCTTTCTACTTGAAAATTTCCAAAGAGAATTAAGTTGTCAAACACACATTCACAACCAAGGCCCCTAACAGTTCTAGTCCAGGTGGTCCAATTATAGATTTAACCTAAAGTTAGTTCAGATATGAAATAATATAGCAAGTCATAGTTATTGTCATCTTAACAATCCTTCATTTTAAAACAGTGTTGTAAGATTAAAAATAACATGCCTTTACCCATGAGGACAATTTTCTTTCCAAGCTTCCCCCCAGTTCTATTTCTCCTCTCACTTGAACAATACTACTACTGTGCAGGTTCCACTTGCAATATGCTGGGAAGTTCTTGGAGACTGCCCTAATATTACAGAGAAGAAATGAGAACCATAAAAATAGCACATAACCGTAGGGAAGAATAAGGCCATTATCTGACATTCAACTGAGAAACTTGATCAGATATCAGAATTCACATATTGAACACAAGTGCCCTTATGTACTTTCTTTTCTTTCTCTTCCTCTCATTTCTCAAGTCCAAAGAACCCCATCACCATCACCACCACCCACCACCAATGATGAACTTATATATGGAGTCACCTTATCCAACAGCAGTGCTCTCTCTGTGGCTAACATAGAAGTTGAAAGAAGCCAGTTCAACTGAAGAGGTAAGGATGCCACTCAAAATACCAAATGCTCATTTTCTGGAGCCCATCTAGATGATACATTGAGTTTTTAAGCTTTGAAGGGATCCTACAAGACTTCAGATGCTTAAAGTAGAATATGTGAATTTTTTAGCAGCGTCAGTGAGCTAAAACAACTATTTTATGGAGGGCAAGGCATCTAGATTCAGGTGATCTGGATCAAATCCCAAACCCACAAAATCAGTTTGGTCAGTTTTGAAGACTGTCAGACTTCATGGCAATAATAAGCATGATAAAGAACTCTAAAACAAATTAATTCAAAGAGCTGAATCAGTTTCCAGCTCCTATCATAAATACTGCTATTCCTGGTGCATGGCATTTCATGTTAAGAGCTCAGGGAGATAACAAGGCCTAGTGGTGGCAAAAATGGATAAAATTATTAAAGAAAAACAAATTTATCATCCTTAGGGACAACTATTCCTTCAACGGCAGGATTAAAATTTTTTGCAATCTGAAATAAATCTCCCTGAAGTGCCACTAAATAATATAGCTAAGATACAGCTTGATATTTGGCAGTACATACATACGGGTATGCGTACACAATCTCTGATAGTCGGCTCACAGGAAATGAATAAAAAATTAGGAATTTAGTGTTCAAGGTGTACATCGATCCCCCAGTTAGAAGCCCGAAGCACAAATAAGCAAACAAATAGATGTTTATTCACAGTAAGCTTTGAAAAAAAAATACTCTCTATGTTTCTGGAAAAAAAATTATAAATATCCTATTGACAGCCTCAATGTTCTACAAATATTTGTTAAATAAAGTCCTGTATATACCTAATACAAAATATATTAAATGTCACCTGAAAGTGGAGAGAGAGCCATAATTAATTGTGAAACAGGGATAGTATTCGTAAGAGTCCCAGATGACAAGTCTAGACGTGCATTCATTATCTACCTGCTAATTCATGCCAGGCATTCTAGTTTAAGATTTCTTACAATTGAGGTAACTGGGTGGCTCAGTTGTTAAACAACTACCTTCATTTTAGGTCATGATCCCAGGATCCTGGGATCAAGCCCCAAATCGGGCTCCCCGTCGCTCTTTGAGATAAATAAAATCTTATAAAAAAAAAAAAGAATTCTTACAATTTTTACTGACAATCAAAGGAATGCATTTAAAAAAAGGATAATACTCATTCATACCTCTGATTTTTCTGATATTTGTTATTTAGATCTTACGGATCCCATTAAATTTGTTTCATGACTCAATTCTTTCTCCATTAAATAAGTAAGTAAAAACAACCACACTTTCCAGGAATGTTTGTGTTTGTCCTTGTTTGCTAATTAACTGCACTAGTGATTGTCCTCTTCCATCTATTTTCATCATTTTTACATTAATAAATGATCCGTGACATGTGCCTGAGTAGTAGAGTCGTGTTCAGAAGTGGAGAGACACTCATTTCCCTGAGTCAGGTAATGAAACTTATATTTTATGGAGGCAGGACTCTGATTTTTACTAGCCTTTTCTAAGTACATTAACGGTGTAAGCTGTATTTCTGAAAGCATCTATAAATCATAAAGCGGTGTGGCTCTAACAGTGTGTGTCTACAGTTATATGCCGAAGAGCCCTAAAGAGCATACCACCACACACCATTCCTATTGAAAAGCCAAAAGGATGCCCTTGAAATTCATTTTTAACTCCTTCAACTTGACTTGCACTACAAGGAAGGAATACAAATCAATGGCTATTTGTTTTATATGCACAAAGCAACACACAATTACTATGGCAATATAAAATGATTATCAATTTGTCATTTTCTCTTTTTTTTTATTTTATGCCTTTTTGAAATTGCTTATGTAATATATCAAGGAAATGAGATAAGAGCAACTGCACAAACATTTAGGATTAAATATTCTCAAACCTTAACAACGATACACAGAACCTGGCATGTTTACAAATGAATTCTATCACAAATTCTCCCAGGTCTCTGCCCAGTATTTGCCACTTCACCCCTAGCTCCAGATTCTAGCTGCCATGCAAATCACCACATCTTCAGATTTGAAAAAAATGAAATTGTCTACCCTTCTTAAATTTCTCCCAGAGAACTTCTTACTACACTGATCAAGTCCACAACCTCTAGGTTCTTTCCAAGATGCCCTTCAACGGACGAATGGATAAGGAAGATGTGGTCCATATACACTATGGAGTATTATGCCTCCATCAGAAAGGATGAATACCCAACTTTTGTAGCAACATGGACAGGACTGGAAGAGATTATGCTGAGTGAAATAAGTCAAGCAGAGAGAATCAATTATCATATGGTTTCACTTATTTGTGGAGCATCACAAATAGCATGGAGGACATGGGGAGTTAGGAGAAGGGAGTTGGGGGAAATTGGAAGGGGAGGTGAACAATGAGAGACTATGGACTCTGAAAAACAATCTGAAGTGTTTGAAGAGGTGGGGGGGTGGGAGGTTGGGGGATCCAGGTGGTGGGTATTACGAGAGGGCACGGATTGCATGGAGCACTGGGTGTAGTACAAAAACAATGAATACTGTTATGCTGAAAATAAATTTTAAAAATGATTAAAAAAAAAAGTCCACAACCTCTAAACCACATCACTGGTATTACTAATAATGTTGCACTGCTCATTTTTGAAACATTTATTTTAGCCTCAGTTTCTTTCTTTCATTTACCTCAATTTCTTTTATTCTAGCATAAAAATAATAACATCCAAGATGTAAAAGTCCATAATTATAGAATGATAGCATTGAAGATGACCCTAGAAACTGCCATATCTAACTGGACAGCTACATGCAAAACAGTGAAACTGGACCACTACCTTATACCACACACAAAAATAAATTCACAGTGGATTAAAGACTTGAATATAAGACTTGAAACCATAAAACTCCTAGAGAAAATATAGGCAGTAGGCTCTTAGATATCAGTCTTAGCAGTATTTTTGGACTAGTTTCCTCTGGCAAGGACAACAAAAGCAAAAATAAACAACTGGGACTACATCAAACTAAAAAGCTTTCGTATAGCAAAGGAAACCATCAACAAAATGAGTAAGGCAACCTAAACTTGGAGAAAATATTTGCACATCATGTATCTGATAAGGGGTTAATATCCAAAAAATTTAAAGAACATATACAAATTAGTATCAAAACACCAAGCCAGTTAAAAAATGGGCAGAGGACTTGAACAGACATCTTCCAGGAGAAGACATCAACAGATGGCCAACAGGCAAGGAAAAGATACTGATCATCACTCATCAGAAAAATGCGAATTCAAACAAGGTACCACCTCACACCTGTCAGAATGGCTGTTAGTTATCAAAAAGATTAAGAAGTAACACGTGTTGGCGAGGATGCAGAGAAAGGGGAACCCCATCTACTGGTGGGAAGGCAAGTTGGTGAAGCCACTCTGGAAGATAGTATGGAGGTTCCTCCAAAAGTTAAAAATAGAACTACCCTACAATCAAGCAATTACACTACTAGGTATTTCTTCAAAGAGAGCAAAAAAAAATTTAAAGAGATACATGCATTTTTAATTGCAACAATAGTTAACAAAGCAAAGCTACAAATGCAAACTCATGCCCCACTGATAGATGAACAGACAAAAACATCTGGGGTGTACACAAACACACACTGGAATACCACTCAGGCATAAAAAAGAATTAAATTTTGCTATTTCCAACAACATAGATGGACCTAAAGGTATAATGTAAGTAAAAGTGATCAGAGAAACACATTACTGTATGATTTCATTTATATGTGGAATCTAAAAACAAAACAAAACAAAACAAAAACAGACTCATAGGAACTTCTGATTACCAGTCAGAGGAAGTATTGGGGGAGGATGTGAAAGCGAGGTGAAATAAGTACAGGAGATAAAGAGATTCAAACTTCCAACTATAAAATAAGTCCTGGGGATATCATGTACAGCACAGGGTATATACTCAATAATATTGTAGTATCTCTGTATAGTGACCGATTATAACCGGACTTCTTTTGGGGATCTACTTAAAAAAAAAAAATCACTATGTCTAGAGTGGTGTTTCTCAACCCCTTTTTCATTATTACTCCCTATGGAGACTTTTTAGACATTGTTTTCCCAGTTGCCCCTTCTATGAAATTTTAGTATCACAGATATACCCAGATAATATACATATACATAAAAAATTTAATACATATACATATATACATATACATGTTTATGTATGTCTTCTATGTATATCCATGCTTGATACACAAAAAGAATGGGATTTTTTGTCCTTTTAAGAACCATTTTTTACCCCTTGGGGGCATTTTCACCATTGTGTCCGCTGCATTTTTCAGCTAAGAAAATATGACCCAAATTAAACTAGTAAAATAAGACAATACCCCTATCACAATGGTACCAGTTCATTATGTTGAGATAAATGTTGTACCACCCTTAACATCCACCAATGAGATACTGAAATAGTTCATCTCTGGAAGAGAATCTAAGGAAGAAATGGTTATGTCCCTAATGTTTCCCCTTTTTTCTCTTTCACAGATCATATGGACACTCTACCTTTTGTCAAGTTGCAAACACTAAAAACATGTAATTTCTCTCTTTCTCAAACCATGCATGACTTCTTTTTCCATTTAATTATTCTTTCACAAGAGCACCTTTTCATAAAATCTTCCACCAGTAGCAAATCACCTGAAAGATCCGTGCATATCCACGGTACACAAGAACATTTGCACACATGTATAATGCATACATCAACACAGGCACAGGTATTAATCTCAAGTTGGGAAAAGGCATAGTGGCACAGAGGGGCACACATTCTGGACTGGTGAAGACCAGAGGCCACTCAGCGATAAAACAGACTAGCAGTTGCTCATGATGGTATGTAAGCATTTCAGTTTCATGTCCAATTATGACAAATTTCTGACTAATGCAGTTCCTTCAGTGCAGCTGAAGTCACTCTATGGAACTAAACCACTTAATATGACAATATTTGATGACATAATAGTGAACAGTTGAGAAGCACAATCAATGAAAATAGATCCTAGGCCAGGACAAAAGGCAATTGAGTAGAAGATGGCTGACTCAGCTCCTTTTTGATTAATCAAATGAGTCACTCAAAACTCTATGGAAATAATGGCTAAGAAGAGCCTTGGAAATTCTGATGAGCAGAAGTATAAAAATAAATGATGTGGAATGGTCTTTGTTGTTCACAGAAAGGACAGTCTTGGTAGGACCTAATTTCATGGTTAAAGTGGTAGAGCTTGCATCTTAGAAATTGTTTGTGGTTTTATGACAAGAAAATGGAGCTAGAAGATGGGATCCAGATCATGGTCCTGGCTTTGAGCCCTTCGAATTCTCTTTGCCTGGGAAATTTTTTTTTTGTCTTTTTCTTTTTTTTTTTTTTAATTCCTGGGAAATTTTCTTAATGTCTCCGAGTTCCCCTTGTCTTAGGGATAGGTTGTTGTGAATCAAATCAAAGGGTGATCACGGTTTATGCCAGGCAGCTGTTGACAGAAATAAGGAAGACCTACTTTATCATATTGCTAGTCTATAGTCACTGTTACCTATTCTTTTCTAATCCAAATGTCAATCAAGAAAGATTTTGTTTTGCATGCACTTCTGACGGGACAATATTAAACTATGAACAAATTATGTTTCTGGGAACACTGCCATATCCCTTAGCATCTTGATGACACATGCCAAAAATTGCAAGCACTGAGTAGTGAGTTCCATAAAAAGTCTTCTCAGAACCAGTCTCCTTGCAGCTCCTTGTGAAAGTTGTCAAGATTTCCCCTATATATCCTGAGCTTCAGATTCTTACTATTATTCTATTGAAAAAAACCACTGAGTGTGTCTCATTGTTCTGGACACTGAAATGCAGGCAGTCATAGTAATGGGGAACTGACCATTAGGGGTTCAAAATGGGGAGAGAAGACTTCATCCACTGACATAAAGACTAAAGGTAATTCTTTAAAAAAAAAAAAAAATGAGGACTGTTTATATAACGTAGCATGTGCTCAAGATGTGAATTCTATTATGTGTTAGGTATGGGTTGTTCCTGTTTCCCTTGTTCTCCAAAGGTGACTATATAACTGAAACGGGTGTAACAAATTGGAAGTTTAGGGAAAGAGATACAGCTCAGTGAAGCTATGCCCAGTACTCTTAAGGCCAGAACAAGCAAGCACAGAAGAGCATGGCATCCCTTCTAAACCTCCACAGAGCTCACATTACATTCCACCATGGCATGAAGCTCTTGGTGGGTACCTCCTAATACACTGGAAGCTCCTTTGGTTTAAGGGTCAAGGTCATTCATTTTCTATGCTTAAACCGACAGCTACAACTATAGCACACACTAGACACTCCGCAAGTTTACTAAATTAAAACCAACACAGAGAAAACACAGCGGTTGAAATTTTCATGTTTTTTTTTTTTTTTTACAAGGACACTTTGTAATTATAGGACATACTTTCTACAGTAATGGTGTATCTCTAAAATTCCCTGATGCATTCATTTAAAATATAGTCTAACTATAACAGAAGAGGGAGCAAGAGAAGGAAAGAGGACTTTGAAACAGGATTCCTACTAAAAAAAGAAAGAGAAAAGTAAATTATTAGAAAGCCCCATAAGAGCTTATTTTTAATTTTTGTTTTGTTTTGTTTTTATTTTTTATAAACATATAATGTATTTTTATCCCCAGGGGTACAGGTCTGTGAATCACCAGTTTTACACACTTCACAGCACTCACCATAGCACATGCGCTCCCCAATGTCCATAACCCCACCCCCCTCTTTCAAGCCCCCTCCCCGCAGCAACCCTCAGTTTGTTTTGTGAGATTAAGAGTCACTTATGGTTTGTCGCCTGGGAGGGAGACCCATAAGAGCTTATGATGGTACATTCTACTTCTAACTTTTAGCTCAGCCTCCCATTTGTAATGCTACTGATCTTTGGAGCACTCTGGAGCACTTTGTTTTAAAGAATGTTTCTCAACATTAGGCTTAACAAGTGAATTTCTGCCTTTTAGTTTGACAAACTGTATATCTGCCCCTTGAGGAAAGAGTTAAAGGAGAACTTCTGATGGAATTTCAGCCCAATTAATATTTGCCTTACTTCTTGATGATGGAGACTCTCTACCTCATTCCAAGTAGGCTCAATGTGAATCATGCTCTTAACTGAATTTATTTGCTACTTTCTCAATTGTTTTACTTTCTTAACTGCCTGTAGGCAAAAGACTTCTGTGTAACCAAGCATGTTTACATGGAGAAGCCAGAGGTGAGAAGGGTCCATCCATATGAGTCATGCTGCTCTTCTCTCACCATTTGTAGTCATGAGCTCCTGATTGGAGTAGTTAACAAGTTTTTTCCAGTGACCTCGAGCAGAACCGGAAGTTGGAGGTTTTCTTGGCTGAAGAGTGCCCAACAGTAATTCATGTACTCTCAACAGATTGTGTTGAGTTGCCCCAGGCTTCAGCCGTTCACGGGGAGTACAGATTATTAGAATAAGGTTGGGCTTAATTTCTACTTATGCTTCTGTCATGGTTTGTTGGTACTGATTTTTCAGAAGGCATAGATGTTGTGTCTATCCACCCAAGGGATGGTGTAGGTGCACAGGTGGGCTCTGCAACAAAATAGTCTCATCTTTTTATGCCAAATTTTCCCTGTATTGTGTTTTATGAAACATTAGTGATACCCAAGATAACTGAACTTGAGAGATGATAAACAATAATTTTTGGTGTTGTCATGCACTCATTTTAATGTGCACCAAAAGTATATAACCAGCCCATCAGATCTCTGGTTTCTTACATATCATTGCTCAAGAAAAAGCACATAATAATACTTGGAAGCTGCGAAAGTATGTCTGTGATATACAAACAACAATTTTTGGAAATACTACTTTATACCAAAACTTGATGCCTTAAGAACAGAAAGTGGGTTAAGTCACTTAGATTAAGTAGTTTTGTCATTTTAACCTATCATTTCACCTTCTGCTATAAGAAAGTGAAGTATCACAGAGCATTCAGCTCTGGATCAAGGTAAATACATACAAAATCTGCAAAATGAAAAGTCTCAGTGTGACTTGTGCATTCAGAGTCAGCAAGTTCAAATCATTTCCCCTAAAACATGAATGCATGCAGTTAATAATATAGTTAACCTATATACAGCCATAAATTTTGTTCCAAGCTGCATGCAGAAGTATAATAGACTTATTCTGGCTTAGCAAAAATATTAATACATTTCCAGGAGGCATTCTTCTAAATAGGAGTCAAATGAGTGGATATATTGCTGAACAAATAAGTTTATTTTAATTTCTGATACTCACTCACAAACAATGAAGAGAACTCACTGTGCTATTTTTGTTCTCCTCCAATGGCTTTCCAATGCCGTGGACTGTGAAGCTCATCATGGTCCACCCTCTTCTCTGTTCCAAACTCATCCTTTTCTGCCTGCTTCCTGATTTACTATAACTTGCACATGTGAGCTTTCTGCAGTCCTGGACTTAGAAAGCTCTTTCCCTAATACCTTCCACATATTCCCTCTGCCAGGAACTCTATTTCCCCACTCCCTTACCTTAAGGTACCAGCTTAAATTCCCCTTCTCAGGGGTGCCTGGGTGGCTCAGTGGGTTAAGCCTCTGCCTTTGGCTCAGGTCATGATCTCAGGGTCCTGGGATCAAGCCCTGCATCAGGCTCTCTGCCCAGCAGGAAGCCTACTTTCCTCTCTCTGTCTGCCTGCCTCTCTCCCTACTTGTGATCTGTCACGTAAATAAATAAAATCTTAAAAAAAAAAATTCCCTTCTCAAAAAGCTTTCACAACCACACTATTCAAGGATTCCTTCACTCTGTATCACTTCCTTGCCCTAGGCTTTTTGTCATTTCTTCTACAACCAAAAGAAAGTGGCTATTAATTTCTTCAGTTCATTTGTGTATGTGTGTGTGTATGTGTATTTCACTCTCTCTTTCCTTTGAATGGAAGATCCATTAGGGCAAGAATGGGTCCTGTCCTCTACCTCATTTTTCCCTTCATAGCACACCCAGTGTCAGCACTCTAAGTGTCGTTATTAAATACTCTTCCATAGTTTCATCTCACTGGTGAGTTCCTCTAATTATTTTGAGTGTTTTAATAATACATCCTATCAAGTTTCTCTGGATAAATTCAGTTTTCACCATAATACTAAAAACATAAAATAGGGCAAATCTGACCTTGTCTCTTTTAAAAATGTTCATATGAAACCAAAGTCAAGGCCTTATCCTCAGCACCTGGGTTCTGCACTTCAGCTTTGCACTGGGAAAATATGATGAATCTCTCGCTTACACACACAGTCATACCGATTTAAAACCCTAAACTCTGGAGCGTCAGGAGCCATCCTCCCCTTTATAGTCTTACCAGTGCAGTTTTTCTTTCCACAATGTGCTCTTTGATTAATTATCCAACTAGCAACTAACTGGTCCTTTCTGCAGTTTTCTTTGTTGAAATCTATTTTTCTCTTTGACATTTAAGTTTTTCTATCTTCCCTGTGCCATTTTTCCATCTATCATTTTCTCTTTCATTTTACCCAGGAAATGAGTCACTTGGGAGACTACCTTTCACCCTCATGTTCCAGCACATGTGAAAGAAAATGTGTAATATCTCAACCTGTGTGCAGAATTCCCTTTTTTTAGTTTCCAGTGATGTCCTCTGAATTACAAGCTGTACTTTTATTTTTTGAGGAAAGCATTTTCTTTCTTTCTTTCTTTTTTTTTTTTTTTTACAAAGCCCTATCATTCCAACTCTCTTCACTGAATAAATTAATTGTTTAATCAACTCAACAAAGACTTGTTCCATACCTGCAACATGGTTGGCACAGTCCTGAGGAACAGCAGAGAACTATTTGGTCAATGCTTTCATGGACTTGCAGCCATGCAGGAACCTTTGAGTTAGAAACTATGTTCACGTGGATTCATTTATGTGTGCACATACCCCATCTACAGACCTTCATCTTACCATACGCCTGCCAGAATGTGGGGTTCTCTAAAGGAGAAAAGGAAAGAATGTGTATTGCAAGACCCTCAGCAGTACTCGTCACATTATTACCCTATTTCATTTGCCACATCCACATCCAAAAATTAATATAAAAACATTCAAAAAATCAAGAATATACTATGTCATCTCTAGGGTCCAGGCATGTGATCCAGTTAGAAAGAAAATACGTAAGGTATTTTAACTAACGCCATGACCAGATTTCTTATCATGGTATACTCTCTCTCCAACCTCAATTCTTTATGCTCCAAGTATCAACACTTTTCTGAAAGATGCCATGTCCTCTCACTATCCCATGCCTTTGCATGTGTTGCTCCCACTTCCTGATAGTCTCTTGCTACCTTTACTCTTCATCCCTCGAGACCTAAATCAAGTGATTATGCCCAGCTCAGACCCTGGTTCATAAAGATTCTCAATACATGGTGTTGAATGAGTAACTACACGAACAAGTGTAAGGCTGCTATGAATTCTACAGTGACGACACAAAGGCCTAAGTCCTCTAGATTCGAAGTGAGAGAGAGTGGGAGGGAGCTCAGGGTAAGTACTCAGAAGGAAGAAGGACTATTAAAAAGTATAAAGACAGGAGAGGAGTCAAGATGGCGGAGAAGTAGCAGGCTGAGACTACTTCAGGTAGCGGGAGATCAGCTAGATAGCTTATCTAAAGATTGCAAACACCTACAAATCCAACGGGAGATCGAAGAGAAGAAGAACAGCAACTCTAGAAACAGAAAATCAACCACTTTATGAAAGGTAGGACTGGCAGAGAAGTGAATCCAAAGCGA
>NW_019154148.1:2441412-2487995 GCF_002288905.1 Enhydra lutris kenyoni | reverse complement strand
GTGGAGGGAGACAAACCATAAGTGACTCTTAATCTCACAAAACAAACTGAGGGTTAATGGGGGGTGTGTGGGGGGGTGGGATTATGGACATTGGGGAGGGTATGTGCTATGGTGAGTGCTGTGAAGTGTGTAAACCTGGCGATTCACAGACCTGTACCCCTGGGGATAAAATGATATTATATGTTTATGAAAAATAAAATTAAAAAAAAAAAAAAAAGTATAAAGACAGCTCTGTATGCCAGAGTGAGAAACCATTTGAAAGCAACAATACCAACAAGACTTAGATGCATATATTTATTTTCTTCATTCTGAATATTTGTATTCTACCTAATACTCATGATGAAATTATAATAACAAATTTGCATTTGTACTGAAATGTCACATATGCTATCTATAGTATATTTATTGAGAAAATGGTCTTATACATTAGGACTATGATCTTTGTTTCCTTCTTGGAGGAAAACATTTATTTCCTCCACAGTTAAAGTGAATTTTCTAAGTTAAAGTCTTCTGATTCATTATTGATAGGTTCAGTTCTAACTCTGTTCATCTTTAACACCCTTCCAGGTTATTTATAAGGTAAAAATACAGAATAAACTTCAACATTTTAAATAATGCAACCCATTTTGAATATACTTGCCTCAACACCATTAGCCTAAAATGCTCAGGATGCCAATATTTATTTATCACAAAACCAACTATATGAATAACTTATATGACAGAAATAAAGTCACAAAGTTATTTCAATCATCTCAAGGTAAAAATTTATGAAAGTAGAGGCAAACTGTTGCTTGGGTTGGGTCAAAGTGTTCATACAGTTCAGAAAACAATTCTATCAGCAGAACTTTTCTGTTTATTTCAAATATCCTCTGCTTGGATTTACAAAAGTTGTCTATTTTGTGCTTTCATTGAAAACTCCAGTCCAAGCCAGAGTTCTCTTACCATGAAGAAATATAATTTGAGTCTTGGAATTGCCTCTAACTCTTTAAGTCCCTTGCTGGACTCCGAGTATGTTGGTGGAGTTCCTGAGCTTTGAGTTCATTCTCTACAATGTGAAGACAAATATGGAAAGAAGTTGGGACATCTCGAGGCCACTTGTGCAACTCTAGAATTCTGTGAGGGTTTTTATAAGCTCCTCTGGGCACCTAAGAAGGAATTTCATTCTGTTGGGAATTTCTCCCAGGTTTGGCAAAGAACTAATCTCTAGACCTTGGACTAGTTACCTAAACTCCAAATTAATGTGTTAATTAAGTGATTATTAAAAGAAAAAAAGGAGGGGAAGTGATATCACGACTCATACAAATATAAAATAAACACTTGTAAAGGACTTTAAATTATCCATCAATGGGGGATCCATTAATGCTACCACCAGCAAAATGTTGACCTCACTTACATAGTTCCATCAGAATTCTGAAATGCATTTATAAGAATGTGAAAAACGATCCTTCTGCAGGATAATAATTAATTGCATTACACCAGATGAGATTCAGTTGCATTTCTATGGACAAGAATTACTTGCTTTATTACCAATTTTCTATAAATGCTGCTATAAAATAGCTCAAAGGTGATGTAAGGTAGAAATGACCCAGAAAGATGCACAAGATATGAAACTAAGTAATCTCTGGAGCATACTGTATAATTTTTCCACATAAAGATTCTTCAACTTAATAAGGTAACTGTATCCCTTTTCTTCTCCTAAGTTGAACAATCACCCTCCATACTTTAAGGCATTTGTTCCCCAGTAGTATAAATATTGTTGGAAATTTCTAAATTTTGAGATAGAAAGGATCTTCTCATTGATTTTAGATACATGATCTTTTGTTTAAGCAAAATGTAAATCACATTACAGAGGAACTTCCCTGGTTAAACTTGGGGGTTTGAACAGTCAATAACAGAGGCTCCTAAGACTCTTTGCTCATTTATGAGGCAACTCCTAATGTTCTAAGATCATTTATCTGATGATCTTAGATAAATCTTTGATGCAAGATATACATCAATTCAAACTCCTTCAAATCTACCTGATGTCTTTGAGACATTCAGACATCTTTTTAACCCTGCTGAAGAGGTTAAAAGGAATTATAATAATTATCTCATAATGTTTCTGTAAGAATTTAAAAATTTTAAAACATAAAAAGCCAAAAAGTGGAAATAACCCAAGCATCTATAAACACATGAACAGATAAACAAAATGTTGTATGTATTACACTGGAATATTATTCAACCATAAAAAGAAATGCAATTGTAATACATGCTCAATATGGATGAATCTGGAACACTGTGCTAAATGAAATAAGCAAGACACAGAAGGACAAATAGGCAAATTCATAGAGACACCAAGTACAACAGTCATTACTAGGTACTGAAGGTAGGGGAGACTGGGGAGTTATCCCTTAATGAATACAGAGCATCTGTTTGGGATGATGAAAAGTTCTGGAAATGGATAAGTAGTGATGGCTGCACAACACTGTGAATATATAACATTTCACTAAGCTGTACACTTAAAAATGGTTAAATTGTTACATTTAGGCATATTTTACTATAATGAAATACAAAAAGTAATAATGAGTGTATAGCTTTAAATCCTGGCTCATAAAAAGAAATACATAAAAAGTGTCTCATCCTTATCAAAGTTTTATTTTACTTACTAGTAATAAGTCTAAAAACTTCACACTGACAGTTAATCAAAAAATTTCTGTTACAAAACTAGACCTAATGATATGCTATATAAAACTTAACTTTTTTATTCCAGACCTCAAGAACCTCTAAGACAATAATAAAAGATCCATCCTGTCTACCCAATGTTACATCCTACTATACAGCTATATTAACCAAGACAGTATAGTATTGGCAGAGGGATAGACATGTAGGTCATTGGACCAAAGCAAGAACCAAGAAATAGTCTCAGAGAAATGTGCTCTTTTTTTTTTTTTTTAATAAAAGTGCAAGAGCCATACAGTGGAGGAAAGATAACCATTTTGACAAATGCTGCTGTAGCAACTGGACATCCATAAGAAAAAAAAAAATCAACCTCAACATCACTCTTTAACAAAAATTAACTCAAAATGGATTACAGATTTAAAATAAAACACACAACATTCTGAAAAATTATAGCAAAAGCAAAATTAAAGCAAAAGATATAGGGACAGTTCAAAAAAGAACATACACAGACTGCAAATGACACAGAGATATTCCAATTCATAATCATCAACAAACTGCAAAATGAAAACCATGAGACAGCACTACACAACTATTAAAATGGCTAAAGTAAAAAAAAAAAAAAAGCAATGCCAAATTCTGGCAAGATTGCAGAGAAACTGGTATAAATGTAACTGGTACATTGCTGGTACAAATATAACATAGTAGAAATAATCTGAGAAACAATTCAGCAATATCTTTTCAAATTCACATACAGTTACCATATGCCCTAACAATTACCTTCTTGGGTATTTATCCTAGAGAAATGAAAACTTATAGTCCTATAAAGCCTATATATCAATGACCACAGTGTATCTATTTGTAATAGCCAAGAACTAGAATGAGCCCAGGTGCCATTGTTCAAAAGGTGAGCAACAACAGCAGCATCTAGAAAATTTATCTGAAGAAATAATAACTGAAAATTTCCTGAATTAGGGGAAGGAAACAGAAATCCAGATGCAGAAGGTAAAGACAGTCCCCAGTAAAAACAACCTGAGGACAGCCACACCAAGACAGAGACTAACTAAAATGGCAAAGTGTAGTGATAAAGAGAGAATTTTAAAAGCAACAGGGGAAAGGAAAGGATTTACATACAAAGGCAGCCTCATTACACTATGAGCTGATTTTTCAGCAGAACCTCTACAGGCCAGAAGAGAGTGGCATGATATATTCAAAGCACTGCAAGAAGAAAACCCGCAGCCAAGAACACTTTATCCATCGAGACTATCATTCAGAATACAAGTATAGATAAAGAGTTTCCCCAATCAAGTTAAAGGAATACATCAGCAGTAAACCAGCCCTACAAGAACTGTTCATGGGACTCTATGTAGAAAGGGAAGACCATAATCAGGAGTAAGGAAAGTAGGAAAAACAAAAGCAGTACAATTAACTCTATCTATAACAATTTGTCACAGAATTAAGAGAAAGCAAGAACGTAAAGCAGGACACCATCTACATAAACCATGGTGAAGACAGGAGTAAAGAATGGGTTCAAACTAAGTGACCATCAACTTAATACAGACTATTCTATTCCTAAGATGTTGTATACCAATCTAATGGTAACCACAAATCAAAAACCAGTAATGGATATGCAAACAATAAAAAGAAAGGAATCCAAGTAAATCACTAAAAAAACAACAAACTGTGAGAGAAAAGAGCAAAAGAACTGCAAAAGCAATCATAAAACAAGTAACAAAATGACAATACATACATACTTATCAATAACTACTTTGTAAATGGACTAAATACTCTAATTGAAATACACAGGGGCGACAGAATGGATTTAAAAAAGCATGACCCATTTACATGCTGCCTGCAAGAAACTCACTTCAGAACTGAAGACCCCTGTGGATTAAAAATTAAGGGACGGAAAACATCTACTATACAAATGGAAGTGAAAGGAAAGCCAGGGTAGCAATACTTGAATCAGACAAAATAGACTTTAAAACAAAGACTGTAACAATAGACAAAGGAGGACATTATATAATCATGAAGGAAAAAAATCCAACAAGAAAGTATAACTATTGTAAATACTTAGGCATCCAATACAGGAGCACCAAATATGTGAAGCAGCTGATAACAAACATAAAGGTCATAATTCATAGTAATTTAATAATGTAATAGTAGTGCAGACTTTGACAACCACCCCAATTACATCAATGGACAGATTGTCCAAATAAAAAATCAACCAAAAAAAAAAAAATAGTGGCTTTGAGTGCCACATTGGACTAGATGGATCTAACCATTATACTCAGAACATTCCATCCTAAAACAGCAAAACACACATTATTTTCAAGTACACACAGAACATTCTCCAGGACAGATCACATATTAGGCCACAAAGCAAGTGTCAACAAATTCAAAATGACTGAAGTCATACCATGCTCCTTCTCTGACCACAACACTATGAAACTAGAAATAATCAAACTCAAGAAAAATTCTGGAAAGAAACACAAATACATGGAGGTTACTAAATACATGCTACAAAACAATGAATGGTTCAACCAAGAAATCAAAGAAAAAACCAAAAAGTACACTGAGACGAATGAAAATGACAACATGATGGTCTCAAATCTTTGGGAAGCAGCAAAATCCATCAAAATCCTTGAGGAGAACACAGGCAACAACCTCTTCGACCTCCGTTGCAGCAACTTCTTCCTAGGAACATCGCCAAAGGCAAGGGAAGCAAGGGCAAAAATGAACTATTGGGACTTCATCAAGATCAAAACCTTTCGCACAGCAAAGGAAACAATTAACAAAACCAGAAGACAACTAACAGAATGGGAGAAGATATTTGCAAACAACATATCAGATAAAGGGCTAGTATCCAAAATCCATAAAGAACTTATCAAACTCAACACCCAAAGAACAAATAATCCAATCAAGAAATGGGAGAAGACATGAACAGAAATTTCTGCAAAGAAGACATCCAGATAGCCAACAGACACATGAAAAAGTGCTCCTCATCACTCGGCATCAGGGAAATACAAATCAAAGCCACAATGAGATATCACCTCACACCAGTCAGAATGGCTAAAATTAACAAGTTAGGAAATGACAGATGCTGGAGAGGATGTGGAGAAAGGGGAACCCTCCTACACTGTTGGTGGGAATGCAAGCTGGTGCAACCACTCTGGAAAACAGCATGGAGGTTCCTCAAAAAGTTGAAAATAGAGCTACCCTATGACCCAGCAACAGCACTACTGGGGTATTTACCCTAAAGATACAAATGTAGTGATCCGAAGGGGCATGTGCACCCGAATGTTTATAGCAGCAATGTCCACAATAGCCAAACTATGGAAAGAACTTAGATGTCCATCAACAGATGAATAGATAAAGAAGATATGGTATATATATACAATGGAATACTATGCAGCCATCAAAAGAAATGAAATCTTGCCATTTGCGACGACGTGGATGGAACTAGAGGGTATTATGCTTAGCGAAATAAGTCAATCAGGGAAAGATAATTATCATATGATCTCCCTGATATGGGGAAGTGGAGATGCAATGTTGGGGGTGTGGGTGGTAGGAAAAGAATAAATGAAACAAGACAGGATCGGGAGGGAGACAAATCATAAGAGACTCTCAATCTCACAAAAGAAACTGAGGGTTGCTGGGGGGAGGGGGGTCGGGAGAGGGTGGTGGGGTTATGGACATTGGGGAAGGTATGTGCTATGGTGAGGGCTGTAGAGTGTGTAAACCTGGCAATTCACAGACCTGTACCCCTGGGGCTAATAATACATTATATGTTAATAAAAAAAAATTTAAAAATTATAAAAAAAAGAAGTTTATAGTAACAGAGGCCTAACTCAAGAAACAAGAAAAACCTCACATAAACAACCTGACCTCACACCTAAAGGAACCAGAAAGAGAAACAAATAAGACCCCAAACCAGTAGAAGTAACAAAATAGTAAAGATTGGAACAGAATTAAACCAAACAGAAACTAAAGAAAACAACAGTATAGATCAATGATGCTAAGAGGTAGTTCTTTGAAAAGGCCAATAAATTGATAAACTTTTACCAGACCCATTTTAAAAAAAGGACTCAAATAAACAAAGCCAGAAATAAAAGAGAAGAAATAACAACTTGTACAAGAGAAATACAAGGTATTATAAGAAAATATTATGGAAAAATATATGCCAACTAACTGGGCAACCTAGAAGAAATGGATATATTCCTAGAAACATAGCATCGCAAAACTGAATCAGAAGAAATAGAAAATTTGAACAGACCAATAACCAGTAATGAAATTCAATCAGTCATTGAACAAGTTCCAACAAACGAAAGTCTAGGACCAGATAGCTTCACTGGTCAATTGTATCAAACATTTACTTTTTTAAAGATTTTATTTATTTATTAACAGAGAGAGACAGAGAGGGAACACAGGCGGGGTAGTGGGAGAGGGAGAAGCAGGCTTCCCGCCCAGCAGGAAAACCAATGCAGGGTTCAATCCCAGGACCCTGGGATCATGACCTGAGCTAAAGGCAGCCACTTAAGTACTGAGCCACCCAGGTACCCCTGTATCAAACATTTAAAGAAAATTTAATACCTATTCTTCTCAAACTATTCTCCCCACCCTCCAAAAAAAATAGAAGAGGAAGGAAAGCTTCAAAATTCATTCTATGAGGCCAGCATTACTGGATGCAAAAACTAAATAAAGATACTACCAAAAAGGAGAATTATGGGCCAATATTTCAGACGAATGTAGAAACAAAAATCCTCAACAAAACATTAGCAAACTGAATCCAACAATAAATTTTAAAAATGCATTCACCACAATTAAGTGGAATTTATTCCTGGGATGCAAGGGTGGCTTAATACTCACTAGTTAGTCAATGTGACAATAACATCAAGAGAAAGGATAAAACCTCTATGATTATTTTAACTGATGCAGAAAAAGCATTTGACAAAGTATAACATCCATTCATGATAAAAAAAAAAAAACAAAAAAACACCCTCAACAAAGTAGGTTCATAAGGAACAAAATTCAACACATATGTTGAATTGGCCCTATACGAAAAATCCACAGCTAATAATACTCAATGGTGAAAAATTAAGAGCTTTTCCCCTAAGATCAGGAAGAAAAGGATGCCCACTCTCAACACTTATTTTTTTTTTTTTTAACATAGTACTGGAAGTCCTAGCCACAGCAATCAGGTAAGAATAAGGAATTATAATACATCAACATTGATAAGGAAGAAGTAAAACTTGAAGTACTTGCAGATGACAGGATACTAAATACAGGAAGCCCTAAAGACTCCACAAAAAAAAAAAAAAAACAAAACAACTACTAAAACTGTTAAATAAATTCAGTGAGATTGCAGGATAGAAAATCAATATTAAGAAATCTGTTCCATTTATATACAACAATAATGAAGGAGCACAAAAAAGAAGGGAAAAAAATCACATTTAAAATTCACCACAAGAGGCGCCTGGGTGGCTCAGTGGGTTAAGCCTCTGCCTTCGGCCCAGGTCATGATCTCGGGATCCTGGGATCAAGCCCCGCATTGTGCTCTCTGCTCAGCGGGGAGCCTGTTTCCCCCTCTCTCTCTGCCTACCTGTGATCTCTCTAATAAATAGATAAAAATCTTTAAAAAAAATAAAAAAAGAAAAACAAATGCACCACAAATAAGAGGACACCTAGGAACACTTAATCAAAGAGGTGAAAGACCTGTACTCTAATAGCTATAAAACATGGATGAAAGAAATTGAAGACAACACAAGCAAATGGAAATATATTCCACGTTCATGGGTTGGGAGAACAAATATTATTAAAATGTCTGTATGATCCAAAACAATCTACATATTTAATGCAATTCTATCAAAATATCACAGCATTTTAGTAGGGAAAAAAAACATAAAACATGTATGGAATGACAGAAGACTCCAAATAGCAAAAGTAATTTCAAAAAGAAAAGCAAAGCTAGAGGTTTCACAATTCAGATTTCAAGTTATATTGCAAAGCTGTAGTAGTCCAAAGAGTATGGTATTGCCACAAAGACAGACATATAAATAAGTGGAACAGAAGAGAAAATCCAGAAATGAACCCACAACTATATGGTCAAGCAACATTTGACAAAGGAAACAAGAAAATGCAATGGGAAAAAGACAGTCTCTTCAATACATGGTGTTAGGAAAAGTGGACAGTGACATGCAAAAGAATGAAACTGGACTACTTTCTTATACCATATGCAAAAATAAACTCAAAATGGACTGAAGACCTAAATGTGAGACCTGGAAGCAGGAATATCCTAGAAGAGAGCACACAAGCAGTATTTTCTCTAATATTGGCCATAGCAACATCTTTCTAGATATGTCTCCTGAGGCAAGGGGAACAACATAAAAAATAAACTATTGGGACCACATCAAAATAAAAAGCTTCTGCACAGTAAAGGAAACAATCAACAAAATGAAAAGGCAACCTACACAATGGGAGAAGATATTTGCAAATGACACATGCAACAATAAAGGTTAGTATTCAGAATGCAAAAAAAACTAATACAATTCAAAGCATAGTCCAAAGAGAACATGGTCAGAAGACATGAACAGACATTTCTTAAAAGAAGATACACAGATGGCCAACAGACATGAAAAGATGCTCAACATCACTAATTATGAGGAAAATGCAAATCAAAACCACAATAAGATATCACCTCACATCTGTCAGAATGGATAAAATTAACAACACAAGAAACAACAAGGGTTGGTGAGGATGTGGAGAAAAAGAAACCACTGTTCACTGTCAGTAAAAATGCAAACTGGTGGAGCCACTCTGGAAAAACAGTATGGAGATTCCCCAAAACTTACAAATAAAATTACCATATGATCCAGTAATCCGAAAATATGTATGTACTCCTGTATTTATTGCAGCATTATTTATAATATAGCCAAATTATGAAAGCAGCCCAAGTGTCAAGCAATACATGAATGGATCAAGAAGAGGGGGGATCAGTATCAATATTATGACTCCAAAATTTTACTGAAGTTTAACAAAATACTGCCAACAGAGGAAACAGAGTTAAGTAGGTATGAAAACTGTTTTTTCTTACAACTGAATGTGAATCTACAATTATCTCAAAGAAAATTTTGTTAAAAAAGAATACAAGTCGACAAAAAAAAGAACATTCTGAAGCAAGACAATTATTTAGTAACTCACAAATAGACTATCAAAAATTAAAACACAGTATCAGATAATCATGTCAAAAAATGGGCAGAAGACATGAGCAGACACTTCTCCAATGAAGACACACAAATGGCTATCAGACACATAAATAAAATGTTCATCATCACTAGCCATCAGGGAGATTCAAATTAAAACCATATTGAGATACCACCTTACACCAGTTAGAATGGCCAAAATTAGCAAGACAGGAAATAACGTGTGTTGGAGAGGACGTGGAGAAAGGGGAACCCTCTTACACTGTTGGTGGGAATGCAAGTTAGTGCAGCCAATTTGGAGAACAGTGTGGAGATTCCTCAAGAAATTAAAAATAGACCTTCCCTATGACCCTGCAATTGCACTACCAGGTATTTACCCCAAAGATACAGATGTAGTGAAAAGAAGGGCCATCTGTACCCCAATGTTCATAGCAGCAATGGTCACGGTCGCCAAACTGTGGAAAGAACCAATATGCCCTTCAACGGACGAATGGATAAGGAAGATGTGGTCTATATACACTATGGAGTATTATGCCTCCATCAGAAAGGATGAATACCCAACTTTTGTATCAACATGGACGAGACTGGAAGAGATTATGCAGAGTGAAATAAGTCAAGCAGAGAGAGTCAATTATCAGATGGTTTCACTTATTTGTGGAGCATAAGAAATAACACAGAGGACGTGGGGAGATGGAGAGGAGAGGGAGTTGAGGGAAATTGGAGGGGGGGGATGAACCGTGAGAGACTATGGACTCTGAAAAACAATCTGAGGGTTTTGAAGGGGTGGGGGTGGGAAGTTGGGCCAGCTTGGTGGTGGGTATTGTGGAGGGCACATACTGCATGGAGCACTGGGTGTGGTGCATCAACAATGAATTCTAGTACACTGAGAAGTAATTAAAAAAACAAAAAAATTTTTAAAAACACAGTATCACAAAAGAGGAAAAGAAAACTAGGAAACATGAAGTGAAAAATGGGGGGAAACATAAAGGAATTAAGAGTTCTGTCATGGAGGTCAAACATCCAAAAAATACAAGTACAGAAAGAATGAACAGAGAAAACACAGAAAGCAACTTATTAAAGAAATCAAAGAAAATATATTTGCAACACCGAAGACCCCAGTTTCCAGAATAAATGTGACCCATAAATGCAGAGAACAATAAATAAAAAATAATGGCAACATGGTTCATTATGCTGATTTTTCAGAAACACTGAGAATAACGTCAGAACTCTGTAACCGTTTACAGTGAGAACAATTTGGCCACATTTAAATGACTGGGAATCCAAAAATCCTGCTTCTCATCTAGAAGTTAACAATACCTACACAATTCCAAGAGGAAATGACTTTCTGTCTAGACTTCTATTCCTAGTTAGATGATCAATCAAGTGCAAGGGAAGAGAAAGGTGTTTTCAGACAAGTGAGGTCACAAAAAAGTTCTACATTCAGTGCAATGTCCTTTTAGGAAGCTACTAAGAAATGTGTTCTGTAGAAATAAGGCAGTAAGCAAAAGGAAGTCAGAGCATCTAGACAATAAAACTGAACACCATAAATAAATAAATAAATAAATAAATAAATAAATAAAAACAAAGAAAAAGAAAATTGAAAGGAATGCCCTGGATGGTCAGAATCCAACCCACCCCTCCAAAAAAAGAGTCCAGTTCAGATTGCAGGGGAATGTAACACTCTAGAAAAATGTCTCCAAAGCAAAACCTGAGATTTTAACTGATGCATTTGACCACACTGAGAGGCTTACTATTATTACAAATTTCATGGATTAATTAAGAGGTAAGTAGAGATGAACATAAGCAAATGACGACAAGACAGTTGGTACATCCTGGTAGTCAATGACTAAGCTTCGAAAAACATAGCCATTGACAGTCTTAATTATATAATCCCTGTAGTCTCATTCAACCAAAAGAAACCAACAAACTGAAGACATAACTGTACAGAGAGCTTGTAGTAAGTCAAAGTGGGAGGTGAGCATGAGTATGCATGGTAAGGGCAAGGTAGGGGGGTAGTCGTGGTGACAATGCCAAAGCTTTACCCAATTCAGCAATCGGTAGAAAAAAAAATTTAAAATAGCAGTATATTTTCATATTTTAAAAGTGTACACAAATAAAACAGCTGAAAGTGTTAGAAATGAAGTCCTTTAGGAAATGGGAGTAGGGGTGGCATGTCTTTTGAATTATTAGGCCTTCAGCACCACCTTCGTTTCTAGCCATTTATACCTCTTACTTCAACAACTATTGAAAAAACAGTATTACAAAAATAAACACAGAACATGTCATTTTTAAAATTCAGGAAACCTACAAAAAAAATTACATTTACCCCTATCACCCTACTACTTTGGGTCTGTTTTCTAAAATGATGGTGTAAGTTAGAAAAGAACAAATAGCTGATTCCACCAAACTTGAAACATTTAATTATAGAATCTAAAATCTTCCTTTGGAAAACAGTCTTAATCTTCAAGCACTCCTTTGGAAACACTAACATTACAATTGACATTGCCATTGACACTGGGGAAATCTTGGCAAGAATTGAACTGAGTGGCTTGGAGAGGAATCACCCACAGCTGTCTCTGCCTGGATAGATCCAAATTTGACCATTAAGCATGAGAAAAACAGAGGACTCACTAATTGAGAAAGATAATCAACAATCTACCTTAGGGTCACATTTGTGTAAGTTAATTCAGTTTGATTAAGCCTCCAAACCATCAGTGTTAAGCTTGAAGCAATATTTCACAAGCATGCTATTTCTCTCTAATGGATTACATTGCTACTTACATTTTTAGTCTTCTAAATTCAAAAAATTGTTACCTATGCAATTCTTACACCCACTTTTACATCCTACTTTTATGATGCTCCCATTTACTGCAAAGTCACTCTACCCTAATAAAGTATCTACACCATAGAAACCTTATTTTTATAGCCATTTGTCGAGATACTGGCTACATCTCTGTGCAGATGACCATGGATTTAAAGGGCAGTGAAAATGTTCTTTTCTTTTTCCTTTAACAGAATTCTGTCACTTCCCTGCCATTCGCTGAAAAATAACCTAACTGATCTGCTAGCCTTGGGTTTAAGATGTTAATTTCAGTACTTAACGTTCCTATCAATGACCCTGAAATGTGGAAACTTTTTTATTCCTGCCTACCAGTGCAGACATTTCCTTTTAGGAAGGGCAACTTTATTGAGGACACGTAGGCTTAGGGGCTATTTCTAAACAACTCCCACCATCCTAAAAATGAAAATGTGGTTTTAACAATACAAACCCAACAAAACACAGAAAAATCAGCCTGCCTACATTTTTCTATTAGGTTTGTACTTGATTGATACCTGGGGCTATTGTATAAATTTCCATAATTTATGCAAACAATGCTAAGTAAATCACACAACAAAAACAATCATATTAATGATACAATAAATTCTTGTGAACACTGGTTATTTGGCACCAATATTTGTATAACTGGAGATAAAAATGTACAGTTAAAGACAAGTGTATAAGCATACATGGATTAATATTTTCTATTATTAGAAATATACTCCATCACGTCAGGAGTGATATCCTTTGATAAAATGAGAAGCTATTATTCTCGTGGCCCTCAAGATAGGGAAAGGAATTAGAAAGCAGATAAATGTATCTACCCATAAGCTACTTCACCTAGCAAGGCAAGGTTTAAAAATTGCACCTTGAAGGACATTAACTAGAACAGAAGAAATTTATCATCACAAAGGTCCTATATAGAGAATGTATTTATTAGTTCCTATCATAAGTCATATTTTCATCACATTTAGAACACATACAATTTTAGCCCATTTGAGAAATCTAGATGTATCATTTCAATTTTGTGGGCTGGGAATATGTTATACCTTTGGGGGGTATTTGTAACACACAGGAGGTTATATAATGCCTAGACCCTTCTGCACACCCAGCTCTATGCTTTTTTTTTTTTTTAATGCCAACTTAGCCCAGAGAAATAGAAATGAAGTTCAGTAGATGTTTCCCTGATCAAAAACACAGAACGACTGGACAAGGCTGCAGCAAAAGTTTCCATACAATGGCTCTTTACAATTCCAGCCCACACACAGCTAACCTCACAGAGGCTTTCTCATAGGTCCAACACATGCAGAGTCAGAAATATACTATCAAGTCTCTTTTGTTTTTGTTCATTCTGGGGGGGTGGGGGCGGAATCACTAGCTTAAAATTACCGCCTCATACTCCTAACTGTCTCTCTTCTTGGTTGCACATGAACAGAGGCCACTGTTGATTCAATACACACCTCAAACTCAACATACCCTAAAATTTAACTCATGAGCTGTCCCACCCAATCCTGACCCTCTCCCCATGTCTACCATCTTCATAAATGATAATCTCCAAAGTGGAAGACTGGGGGTCACAGTAATTTCTCCACTTTCTAAAACATCCCCATCAATTTTTCCTTTCATCACCATCAAATTGAATTCATCCACTATTTTCTCAGCTTGCTCACTACTCAAAACCAGGTTAGACCACTGGGTCTCATGCATAGGATTACAATAGGCTTCTAACTATTCCTTTTTGCTTCAAAGGCTTTTCCTTGTTTCTAAGAAAAAAAGTCTAAACTACTAATGAAAATTAATTGCCTTTCCACTACCTGGCCCTTGCCTACCTCTCCAGCCTCATTTTGTGCGACCCTAACCCTGTGTTCCAGATACAGGATCCTCCTTTCTGTTCTTATATTCTAAGCCTACTCTTTCCACATGCTGTCTCCTTGCCCCAAATGGTCTAATGAATTTCTCCTTCCTCCCTCTCCTAATATGTGAGTCTTAAACATTCTTAAGCACCCATTAGACCCAACACAATTGCCTTGTGCCCTCAGACCAGACATACTTCCCATGTTCATGCTTCGAGAGCCTCTATTCGTCCTCCTTAGAAACTCTACTTAATTGGAGTTCTGTATTTCACTGCTTAAGGTCTCGGTCTTCTGTTCAATCTTTTCTTTAAAAGACTAGAGAGTAAATATTTTGGGCTTTGCTGGACATAGGGTCTCTGTTTCCACTATTCAACTTTGCCCTCATTATGAGAAAGTATCCATAGACAATAAGTAAACAAATGAATGTGGGTGGGCTTCAGCACCCTCTTGGCTGTAACTAGACCATCCTTTCATTGGATGGTATAAACTCCATGAAGGCACTGGGCATGTTTTGTATGGTTTAGTGTTATCTCAGTACCCTTTAGAATACCTGGCATACAATCAGCATATATACTTGTTGGCTGAATCAAGAGGTCAGTAAATGAGTAAAATTTTGGAACCATATTAATCAGTTATGAGGGCATAACTGTGTTTTCAGTTCTGCTTCTCATCTACAAGAAAAAAATCATAATGTAATTGTTTGCTTTTAAGTGGTCGACTGATTATTCAGATTTGCTCTTGGCAAGCCTGATTGTCTTAGGAAAACTACAAACACAGAAGGTTAAGAATTTAGTGAGGGTACCTGTACTTTTCCAGTAGATCTCCTAAACAGAACAGAAAGTTTAGAGAAATATGGGAACTAAAGACAGAATCCAGGTTCCAACATTCTACTTTCACCCCACAGGAAAAGTGACATGAGCAATTAAAGGAATCTTCTTTTGTGAACTACTGGGTTGAGCACAAAGAAAGTTAATTATAAAAAGGATAGCTACAAGTAAGAATTCTAAAGACATTCACTCCAAAGGATGGCTGAAAACTTCTGTAGCCACCAATTAAACACTTGAACTTCACTGAAAAGTTTGGTGTTTTGTTTTGTTGTGTTTTTCTGACCAGAGAAGAATAGTTTTGGAGACTTATAGTCAAAATGATGAATTGAGCAAATGTAGGTATATCCATCTCTTCTCAATTAAAGCTGTCTGGGGAAAATACATAGCCAAGTCTGAAGGCAAAGAGGGAAACTACCCTTGTACCAGAAATCTAGCAAGAACTGAAGCCATGTGAACTACAGGAGAAAACGAGGAGATATATGCCCTAGGGGCTGAAGGTTTAAGCCACTATTGAAAGACTGCAGATTTAGGTAGTCTTATCACTAATGTTAGAGAAACAGCACAGGGCTCCCTGTATAAAGCTGGGACTGGGGAAGGAGAATATTACTTAAGGAAATGGTGAATTGAAATTTTCTGAAAAGCAGCCAGCTTCCAGCAGCCTGCAACAAATTGGTTACCCAGGACATATGTGGAAAAAGAGAATCCCCACCCAAACCAAGTAAGAACCACAAGCACATTTATTAATTATGAAACTCCTGAACTGAAAAAGGTATCTAAATGGTCGATCAGATCTGGTGAAGCCTGTAGGGTCACTTTAAAATGGAGTGAAGAAATCCTCCAGAGGATACCCAAGGAAGAAAAATACATGTTAAAAACACAAAATGTAGAATCAATAATTTATGTATGTCAATTTATAATTGACAACCTAGAATACAGAACAATCCAAAAAGGATGTCTAAAATGCAAAAATGGAATCCATAAAAAGTCCTTTTGAAAGGAAGTAAATACAGAAAATAACCAAGGACAAATGATACATAGTCACTGAAATAAAAACATTTAATAACTAAAACAACAAAGATGAAAAATAAATCACTATAATGAAATAACAAACCATGAGTCTCCCACAATGCAGTACAAAGTTACAAAAAGATAAGAGGGATGAAAAAAAGGTAAGAATCACTGAAAACCCACAGAAATTCCAGAAGGAACAAATAGTAAGAATGTGTGAGAAATGTGTAATGACAGGATAAAAACTTCTAATAACTGAAAAGAGAATTCTTCAGACTAAAAGTACTTCTTGAATTCCAAGAATTTTTTTAAAATTTTACCTAGACATAAAAATTATTAGCAAAAAGGTCTTAACTTTTTCTACATAAGGAATAATGTCAGCACTCAGTAACCAATGCCTGGAGACCAGACCCATCACAGAATGAACAATGGCCCAATCAAATGGATAGCACACTTCTCATCATCAAGAACAGAAATGAAATGACAATGGAATAATAATCCTGCCAAAGTGCCAAAGAAATATATTTATCAACTGAAAAAATCTCCACAAAGTAGCATGAAAATGAAGCCATTTTTAAATATAAGGTATCCAAAAAAAATTTCTACACACAAATGTGTACTGAAAGGATTACCAAAAGCTCTATCTCAGAAAGAATAAAAATGATTCCACAAATAGAAGATTCAAGGAAAAAATTAAGAGTGTGAAAACAAAATTCTACTGAACTTTTAAGGAAGGAGTGATACAAATTTTCTATAATTTCTTCCAGAAAATCGAAGTAGAGAGATTACTTCCAACTAATCCAATGAGGACAGTATTACCCTAATTCCAAAAACAAAGACACTGAAGGAAAGTCAAACTACAAACCTATGTTTCTCATGAACATAAGTGCAAAAATCCTCAACCAAATATTACCAAATTAAATCTTACTACAGAAAAAAATAAAAAGAATTATACACCATGACCAAGTGGGACTTACCTCAGGTATGAAAGGCTAGCTCAACTTTCAAAAATGAATAAAATCCATCATATCAATTGGCCAAAGAAGAAAAATCATATAATCATATCAAGAGACACATAAAGAGCATAGGAGAAAATGTAATGCCACTGCACAATAAAATCTATCATAAAAGTAGGAGTAGATCAGAGCTTCTTCAAATTGATATTTTTAAAAATCTATATTAAGCTGACTGTGAACATCATACTTAATGTAGATAAACTAGATGATTTCTTCCTCAAGTCAGGATGGAGACAAGGACATCCCCTTTCAACACCTCCATTCAACATGTGCTGGAATTCAATGGAAAAAAGAGGATCTTTCCCATATATGAACTTAAAAATAAACATAAGCAACAAACATTAAATCTATATAGAATCAAGTAAAACTTAAGAAAGCACGTGGGAAGAGGTTTCTTAAGTAAGACTCCAAAAGCACCTACCCTAGGGAAGAAGTAATAAATTTGATTACATTAAGAGCAAACCCTTGTAAACATCCAAGTTCACTAGGAGCAAAGTGCAAATACAAGTAACTGACACAAGACAGTATTACAACATCTAGAAAAGCAAAGGGCTGGTAACCAGCTCTTTAGTTCAGCATTAACATATTTAGATTTACTAGTGACATTCACAGTGTGAAGTATATTGTATGCCATCCAGCGGCTACAACATTGGCTGAGCCAGAATGTTCAAATAATTCTTGCTCTTTCAACAGACCAAGGAACACGTGGTGGGATCCTCTAGAAGGTAACAATATCTGTAACTGGTGTGAGACACACACCGGTAGAAAGTTAAATCCCACCCTAAACCTGGCCCCAGGCCACTTGGGAGACTGTCACAGAGAAAGGGAGGAAGTGATGTTAGTTGGACCCTTCTGCATCATTGATGTCTGGACACCAACAAGAGTGCCGGCCAAATGGAATTAACTTCTTCCCAAGGTAAGAACAAAGAACTAAAAACTCCATTGCTCTTGGCTTTCAGAGCTGAGACCATATTTATTGTTTTCCCTGCAACATTACTTACACAAGACTGAAGAAATCCACTTGAAATAGTTTTATTATGCTAATAAACTGATGTCTGTTAAAAAAAAAAAAAAAAAACCATCCATATCAGTAAATATCAACCCCATTCTCCTAGTTCTCAAGCCAAGAACATAAAGTCTTCCTTAATTGGATTCCAGAATGTGTAAACACTTAATCAGTAATGCAAAAATACTGCCAATCAGAAGAGATAAAAAGTAGAAACCAGAATAAGCAATAAGTAATAAAAAGTCATCCAACCTCACTATAATTGAAGAAACTCATTATTGATATAACCACAATTCCACTTAATTTACCAATTTGGTAAAAACAGCTATGTCTGATAATGTCAAGTATTGAGAAGATCTGGAAAAAGAATAGTCCCTTCAGATATGGCTAGCAGGATCATAAACGGATACAGTGACTTAGAGGACAATTTGACCATCCCCAGTGAATGCGAATATGTGTAGATCACACAGCTCAAGTAGCAAGTGCACTTCTGGGTGTATACCTAGGAGATCTCTTACATATGTATACAAAGAGACATATACCGAGAAGCATTCTCCCTTAAGAGCAAAGTCAAGGGAACAACCCAAGAGTCTAGAAGCAGAGAAACAGATAAACACATGTGTATAATGGGTCACAATTTCAGGAAAGAACACTATAAAGCAGACAATGTAGAAACATCTCAAAAACATGAGGCTGCAAAATGTAGAATGATCTATGGCAGTTAAAATACAACAAAAATAATACTCTTGGACTGTTTCTGCATACATATTTAGGTGCGTAAAAATGGAACGAAAGGAAAAATACTAAATATGAGATATTGGCTGCTTCTGGGGTTGGAAGAAGAATAATAGGAACACAGGTGTAGGTAAAAGATAATTTTGGTCACAACTTTAATACCCATAATGGAACGATCTCTTTTAGGAAAAAAAATATATATATTTTTTACTATATATACATATATATACAGTAAAATATATATATTTATATATATATATTACAAGGTACAGATCTTGAAGCAGATATGAAGCTATATTGGCCATTATTAATTCTGAGTATTAGGCATGTGACTACAATTCTTCATTCATTAAATTCCTCAAAAAAAAAAAAGTACATAAATTCACTTGGCTATGTAACATTTACTTTTTCTTTTCTACTCATTGTTTTATCAAATAAGGCTCCTTGACTGCTCTGAAGTTCTTCTCTTCCTTACAATACACACATACTTTCATGTGCCCCAGTTTCCCCAGAGACAGCAGATGTAAACACAAAATAGAGTACTGAAGGTGAACAGGAAACTCAAGCATGTGAGTATTAAAGTCTGTCGATTTAGAATTCCTTATTGGTATGAACCATGCAGATGAGGGAGAAGGACAGAGACAGGGAGGGAGGGAAGAGATGACAGAGGAGACGAGGAGGCAGGAGTAAGGGGGAGGGCGGATGGAATCACTGATATACCTGCATATTGGGGCATAAAAGGGCAGTGTCCTGCACCTAAGCATTAAGTTTTCAATGCGAGCAGAATATTCTCCTTGCACTTTGTCTCAAGACCAAAGAAATTTGAGGAGTATAAACTCAGTAGCCATAGGAAAAGGGTGTGCTGCGCTTCCCTCCCACCCAAGCAGAGTCTATTTATGCATTGAGGGTTTTTGTTTTTTTGGGTTTTTTTTTTTTTTTTTTTGGGCAGACATGGGCCCAGAAACCACAGATGGCAGATGACTCAGGAGAGTGGGATGGGCAAGAAGGGCTGCATTTTAAGTATGTGCTCAGTCAGATCCCACTGGCCTCATAGGCTGGGAAGGGCAAATAACACTTCTCAAGGCACAGCTCGGTATCCATCAAGTAGGTCAATCTCAGGAGGGTTTTCTTGGTCAGTAAAGGACCAAAAACTGGGCTGAAAATCAATATACCTAGTAACCTAATCTGACATTACCAGTAACACTAAGTGTAACCTTCCCAGACCAGGCTTGGGGTTTTCTTTTTTTTTTTCTTTTTTTTTTTTTTTTTTTCCAAGTACAATGGCAATAAGATGAGTTGATACAGAGTCTACAGTTTTTTTTCTCAAAATGACAACATGTGGGTTTTCATTTGCCTTTGTTATTAATATACTATGAAATGGGACTTAGCATTTAAAGATAGTTGACAGATACATGTGTGTATATGGATGTGTGTATAAATATATATATATATTCACATATTTTTGTAAAATTGGATGTAACAATGCTTGCTAGATCTTAGTAGATCATTATGATATAATTAAGTTACTGAAATGCTGAAGAATTATACTGAAATATTAGTACTTTGGGTTTGGTTTCTAGTATAATAATTGCTCTGAAACAATATTTCAAAAACGTGAATATAGGGCTTTCGATTTAGTAATATATCGCTTTTATCATTATTTTCACTTTAATTATCCCTCCACATAAACAACTATCGGAAAATTTGAGTTTGAACTGAATGGGTCCAGTTACACACAGATTTCCCGTGACAAATGCAGTATGGTACCCTAAATGTATTTTCTCTGCCTTTTTTCTTAATGTTGTCGTCTCTCTAGCTTACTTTAAGAACACAGTATATAACACATCTGACATACAAAATAGATCTTCACTTTTTTTGTTAGCAGTAAGGATTCTGGGCAACAGTAGGTTATTAGTAGTTAAGTATGGGAGGAGTCCAACGTTATACTGAAAATTTTTGACAGCACGAGGGGCTGGCATTAAGCTCCCACAGTGTTCAAAGGTTAGCTGTATTTCTTACCAAGCACCTGAAGGAAGTTTTTCATTTGACTTTCACTTTTTCATGTGACCGGACAAGGTTTCCTATACGGTTCTCCAAGTTTCCCTCCCTTATCCTCCAACCCCAATCTTTCCCTCTAGTTCTAACAGTACGTAAGCTCAGCTACAGGAAATACTGGGAATACTTTTCTCCTAGCAGATTTCCTAGAAGGAAAATGGCAACCCATGCAACTCCTTGAACAAGACAAAAATCATGGTTAAAATCTTTTGTAGAAGTATGAAAAATTTATTTTGGACATCTATAAGGCTCCTGTTTATGTGATTCTTGTTCTTTCTCTAGCTTACCATCACAAACCAACTGTCAGGAACAAGTCTAAGTTCATTGATGGACAGAATGTGTAAAAATGTACACAAAGGATAAATATGTATGTTCAATGGAAGGTTGACTGATGTGTTGCTAATATTCACCCATAGGAGTAACTTAAGAATGATTCTGACCTTATATTCATGCTCAGTAGAATAATGTCACTAGTGACAAGTATGTTTTTCATGGGCAGTGGCTAAAGACATCTTCAACAGAAAGCATGTGTGGTTTTTGGGGGGGTTTTTGATGAAAAAATACAATGGTGAAGAAATAAAATGATGTGTTCAATATGCCAGGCTACCTAACTGGAGAACGATTATATTATTTTATATACAAAATTTTATTGTTAGGTTAAGCGTCCCTGCTCAGTAAGGCCTTCTTTGGCCATCCCATCTCAAATTCTACCAGTGGGATCCTTCCTGTCCACCCTCCCTTGCACAGAGTGCTAACACAAATCACTGTCCCCATTACCATTGTTATTGAACCAATTACAATTACATTCACTTATACTACATATTGTCGGTCTGCTCTTGAAAAAGTCAGTTTGCCATGACCCAAACTATGTCTTGTGTCCAGTGTTGTGGCCACAACACCTAGAACACTACCTAGTCAGAATAAGCTTTTGCTAAATTGTTATCAACCAAATGAATCCCATCAATGTTTTTAGGATAGGCAGAGCCTATCTCTGGGCAGAAAAGCCCCAGATCTATTTCTCTACTTTTTCTTTATTCTCATCAGGATTCTGGCAAAACCAGGATAATAACCAAAGCTGCTTCTTCCACAATAAGCCCCAGACATTTCCTTTTCTTCTTTCTCTTGTTTTTTTGGGTGTTTTTGTTGCTTTCTTTGTTTCTTTCCTCTTGTCTCAGGTAAAAAGCAGACAGCTGGTCATAGGTGAACAGGTGTGGAGCAGCTGACTTAGTTCCCAAGTATACCTTACAGTAAAACGGTCCCTTCCAGTCTTTCTCACCCTTCCCCCTTTGACACTTCCAGGTGTGTTTCAGATGAGCTGTACTGTCCCCACGATGTGTGCTAATTAGGTATTATTTTAGAAGGGAAAAAAAAACCCTAGTTGTTATATTCTGAACTATTTCAGCCACACTAGACACAGCAAGAGAAGTCTTATCAAAGTCAGGGATAATTGCCAAAGTTCACTCTGGGATTAAAGCCCAGGCTAGAATAATTTATAAATAGCTTGTGGTTTTAAGTGTCAAAATGTAACACAAAAACAACAGAGACAGATTTTTTAAAAATAAAATAGGGGCAGGAAAAGCCCTAAAAGTATTATTAAAGACCACAAATTAGAAGACCAGTGGGTTTACTAACTAAAAAATTTTAATTTCTGAAAAGTACAATATATAAGGAACAGTTGATTGGTAAAATGTGTGATTAAGTCTCAAAAGACATACAAGGGCTAATGGGCAATAAAAATACGTTTAATCCCACAAATCACTGAATACATTCAATTAAAAAGGTAATGAAATATCAATACTTTTAATCTTTACAAATGCAGTAAAAAATAAATTCCATGCTGACTTTGATACAGATGAAAAGGGTACTCCCATGAACTTCTGATAAGACTGCAAATTAGTATTATCTTTCTAGGGGGCAATACAAAAGTATATATCCCAATTTCAGTAAGTCTATTCTCTGAATTTAATTGAAAAAGAAATCGCATACGAGGGCAAAGAGATAACTCAGAATGTTCACTGCAGTATTGTTTACATGAAAAAAATATGGGTAGTGACTTTCCAACAGCAGCCATGGGTGGATTAAAAATTAATTACAATACTTTTCCATAATGATATGTTGCAACGAACAAAATGGGAAAGAAATGGACACAAAAATGTTCATGAAGCCGTGTCAAGTAAACTGCTATATTTTAACAGATGGAATGTATGGTATGTTAATAGATTAATTAAAATGTGTTGGTAACATATGTGCAAATAAGGGCACCTGGGTGGCTCAGTCACTTAAGCATCTGATCTTGGTTTGGGCTCAGGTCATGATCTCATGGTCATAGGACCAAGCCCCGGCACCCCTCAATCAGGTTCCACCCTCAGCAGGGAGTCTGTTTGAGTATTCTCCCTTCCTCTGCCCCTCCCTCTGCACACTCTCTCACTCTCTCTCAAATAAATAAAATCTTTTTTTTTTTAAATGTACAAATGCACATAGCTATTAGTAATGCTTGTCTCTGAGGAATAAAGTCAAGAGACTGGGAGAAAATGCCATTTCTTCCTCACATCCTTTCGAGTTGCGAGAACTTCTAGATCAGACCTTTATACCTTGATGTTTTGAAGCCTATCCCCATTTTGAAAATATTCTCAGCAGGAGAGAGAGCAAAAGGCAGATGACCCCAATGAGAATTCAAATCCACAAACAAATGAGAGCTGGCTTATACACATGTTTCTTAACATCATTTCCATTGCATACAAGTCACCTAAACATCAGAATCTCCCCCCCACACACACACTGTTTGTCTTCTCATTAACATCTAGCAAAAGCTTTGCTTCCTGAGACTCTGGAACTCTCTCTCCCTTGGCTCTTCACTAGATGTCATTATTGCACCCTCTCTCTGTGTGTGTGCTAAGAAGAGCCATCCTCAGCAAGTGGGAGGGCAGAAGCACAAGGACCGAGCTCTCTCCCAGCAGGGTGAACACAAGGTCCACTGTACCCAGGAGGAGGACTGCTACATCCACTGCAAGAAAGAAGTCCTCCACTGGCAGGGATTGATGGACCTATCAGTAGTTCTTAGATTGCCCACTTACAGCTCGACTGACTCCTTGTAACAATGAGGTCACGGGCCCCTGGGTGGCTCGTGGGTTAAGCCTCTGCCTTCGGCTCAGGTCATGATCTCAGGGTCCTAGGATCAAGCCCCGAGTAGGGCTGTGTGCTCAGCAGGGAGCCTGCTTCCCTCTCTCCCTCTGCCTGCCTCTCTGTCTACTTGGGATCTCTGTGTGTCAAATAAATAAATAAAATCTTTTTAAAAATGAGGTCACCTATCATCTCCAGCAGCTAAGTCCTATTAATTTCATAGCACATATGATATATGTCTCCAATGGGTACAAAAACTGGGCTATATCTTTCATGGATATCTTTTTTTTTTTTTCTCAGAGACTCATTTTTTTCTTGGTTTATGTTGTATTTCTAACCCTTCTTTTGACACTATTGGCTATAGTTGGGTTTTTCTTGCAAAAATTATAGCCCTGAAGTTGCTTGCGAATCTGTTTCTATTCTTTTGACTTCAGATAAACAACCCTTTGAGAGTAAGTGGAACTGTCCGCTGGTATGTTTTTAGCTTTCGCTGCACTTTAGTACAGAAGCCTGACATAAACCCTTCCGTCAGACACGTGCGATCACAATTCAAACGGAGCCTTGAGAAATTTGGCTACTGCTAAGAGATTAGAGCTACCATTTGCAGTCAATTTTTAAAGTCTGGCAAGCTCTAATTCGGGGGACTGCAAATCAACTTCAAAGTGCATCTATCTGTAAAAAACAGATGTGGATATAATTACACACCTGCAGATTCATGAAAACACAGACAGGAGCTGCTCTGCTTTAAATTTCTATTGACACATTTTCATAGATTATCAGTGAAATGAAACTGACTTTCCCCTACTGCAACAGCAAGTCCATCTGACCATTTCCTCTAAGATATTAGAGCCAGCCATTTTAGCATTTTGCAGATCTGTACATTGGCACTTATCTGCAGAAAAGTACTGGGCTGTTTAGTCTTGAGATGGTTTGTAAGCCTTTTTTGCCCTCTCCTTGGAAGCGCTTAGTAAAACACAACAAAACTAAAAACTCAGAAGATTTCAAGCTTTATGGAGGGGAGGCTTATAATCTCAACACTAAGGAAAATGGAGAATTTAAAACACGCACACACACAAACCACGTGGGGTGAGACAGTAACAAAGTTTCCGTGTAGACGGGAGAAATAATTCAACAGTGACAATGACTCCTAAAGGACAGCAGGCAGATCCTCACACAGGCAGGGAGCCCTGTGCTTGTGTAACCAATAAAGATGATACTAACACAGCCTCCTGATCTGTCTTCCATCTACATTTGTCCCCCACACTTCATTCTCATTCTAAACACACCAAAAGAGTGATCCCACTAAGAACACAAGAATATGTCACTCCCTCACTCAAAAATGTTCCAGTGTTTCTTTCTATAACATCCAATCATGGAGCCTTGCCCCACTTGCCCTTCATGCCCCATCTAGGCCCCTTCTTCCCCTTGCCCCAGCTCATCTGGTACACTGGCCTCCCAGCTCTTCCAAGAACTCACTGGACACACTCCCACTTCCCTGCATTTGCACATGGCAATTCCTTCCCTGGGATCAATTTCCTTCCATGGCTTGTTGCCTTACCTGCTTCATCCGCTTTCTCTGATGGCGCCTTTTCAAAGAGGGTTTCCTTGACATCTGATTCAGACCACCATTCCCCCGTCTTGCCCCATTAACCCAGGGAGCCCACCCCTTCCTGCTTTAGTGTTCTCCAAATGCTTACCAGCATATGGTGAACTACACATTTACTCATCTACTTATCTTCTCTCTCCTTCCATTTGAAAATCCTGCAGGTGAAACACTGTCTGTTTTGTCAGTCCTGCATACCTCGCATACAGTAGAGACTCAATAATGTTTGTTAAAAAAATGAGTAGGTACTTGTTGCATACATTAATGAATGAAGAGTACAGAGTAAATTCTAGGTCAGGAATGATGAAACAAGACCCATGAACTAGATTGTACAATTATAGCTAGAAGAGAAAGATCCATTTGGGTGCCTATCAGCATTGTGTTAATTTAAGAGAAGGCCAGTATCCTATGGAAGAGCAGACCACAGGGTGAACATGAAAGAATGATGGATATTACCAACAGGGGGTGTTCACCAAACTTAATAGATTTTCTGAGCACACAAAAATATTCGATTACATCTTTTTTTTTTTTTCTTCAATTACATCTTTTTAAAGCCTGACAAACTCTACTGATTCCAGAATAACAGTACCTGAAAATACTTGGCTTGAAAATATTCAGCAGGAAATCCTCAGGCTTTTTTCCAATGCCAGTAAGTACCCCAAACGCTAACTATCCTCAAATCTAACTCCTTCTCACCAAGTTTATCATTATCCACGGTCCAGTCACTTACATCTCCAGCTGAGAGCTCAAAAGCCTCCTAAGGAGAGTCTGTTTCTACCTTGGCATCCTGAGGGATCACACGTAGGCCAGAACTCTAAGACCTCACCACATCTAGAAGGCTCCACAGGGTAAGGAGCTTGGCTATACCTCTGGCTTCCTTTCATACCCTTCCTCCCTCCCCCAACGCCATGCTGATCCTCTCACCGTTCAACACACACCAAGCAAACTCATGCCTCAAGTGGTTCACACTCAAGGTTCACTCTCTGGAACATTAATCCTCCCAATACACCTTGTGGTTCACACCCTCACCTTATTCATCACCTCATTAAAGTTTTTGCGCAAAGATCACCTCCACAGAGAAATCTTTTCCTGACCGCCAAATATAAAATTACAGCCCCTGTCATTCTTTATGTCCTTCCATATTTCATGTTTGTTTATAGTCCTTCTTTCTTCACATTCTATTATAGATTTGTCTATCTCTGTACTTTTATTTGTGTTTCCCCAGTGGCCATACTGTACCCGGTTCAGGGTTGGTGCTCAAAAAGTATTTATGAAAGGCATGAGTCTGGAGTATAACACACTAAGAGAACCCAAGTTCAAGTTCCTTTGAGTCGCTATTCATAGATAGGAAATAGGCTTCAACAGTCGATTTATCGCTCTGCAGAACCCAACATGTTCATAATTAGATGATTCGCTCCACATTTTAAAGTTCGTGATGGCTTCCTGCTCTAGGGGAAAATCTTCAGAACTGCTATAAAAACTGCTGGAGTTGTCAGCTTGCTCACAATAACTGAAGGTTCATTGGATGACATAGCTTAATTTTTCTTCTATCCTAGCTGAGTCTGTGTAAAAGAGACTCAGTCCAGCATACAGAATTGTTGAGTCACTATAATGTACACCTGAAACTAACAAATCACACATTCATTATACTAAACTTTTTAAGAAAGATTAAAAAAATAAAACTCAGTCAGAACAGCAACCATGAGGCAAAAACCCCTCCATTTCTAAGTGAGACAGTTTTTCTCTTATTTAAAAGCAACCAGGTCTGTGACCTAAACCTCATCACTGTGTTTTAATGAAAATGTGTGTTTACTGAAAGGCATAGGAATATGAAGAAACCAGGCATTTAAAACCCAAAATCTGCTTCTAAGAAACCTTTTCCAATCCTATATAACTTACAAAAAATATTCATCTCATCTCCTACTGTATTATGATTCCCTATATTTAAGGTAATAAAAAGGGAATTAAGTTACATGTTTTCCATACTAATTTGGGTCTACTTCAAAAAAGGGGGGGAGCAGAGAAATAGTATACTCTCCCTATCTAATGTTTATTCCTTCTCCTTAAATTGCTGTTTTCCCATAATCTAACTTTTACAATAATAAATCTATATATTCTTTCTCCCAAATCTTAATAAAAAGTTCTAGGCAAGTACTTAAAGAAACTTCTGCTATTGTAAAATGTCAAGATCTCATAAAGAATGTTTCTGAAGTGAGGCAGGAGGATCTGACTCTGTTGGAACTAAGGCAGAATTTAAAATACCCAGATTCCCCAATCCTTATGCAAGCTCTCTAGTCAGTGCGTGCTGCTCCTAGTTTTCTATCACAGGCAGAATTTCTAGTAGATTTTTCCCACACGAAGAGAAGACCAAAGACCTCTCCATACTGATATCATGTACTTAGCTCAAGCTACACACAAAAACTTTAACTGACAAACAGCTACATTGTAAATGATCACCTTGTCCATTTTACATGAAATTAATAATGATGCTTTTATGATTCCTCTTTAAAATAAGTGACAAAGGATAGACTGGGTATTATAATATTTTCCACTCCAGTTCCTTTGCTGCTTTTAACAAAACACTAGACTGTCAAAACAGCAAGGTTTGTCATCATTCAATTTTTACAGTATCACTTCTGATAAACAGGCATGTAAACATAAAATCCATTAAGGGAAACACCCACTCATTTGTCTTGACTGTGTCAAGATATTCTCAGGAAATGTGACAACATTTTGACTCTCAACTACAAACTATGGTCACTTTATTGCAGGCTGACATTGCCTATGCAGAGAGCCTGGAGGTTTCCAGAACACCACTGGCAAACACATTTTCTAAAGAGTCACAGGAACCCACTCCATGCCAAGCACAGTTGTAGGCACTGGGAGTACTGAATGAGCAGACACAGCCTCTGCCCTCAAGGATTTCAGGCACACACACACACACACACACACACACACACACACGCACACCCTTCTGTGCAGGTGCTGTTTTTGATCTTTTTCAAAGGAAAGAATTGGGCAGTCTCAAAGTCACTGCCTACTGCTTTAGAAAAAGCAGAGGTCATGAATGTTTCATTGAAATATCTCAGATGTTATCTTTTATGAATGAAGGGTTTCTATGCAACTTGATTGTAAAAATTATCTGCCTAAGGGAATTCAGAGAAAAAAGCCAACCATTTTAAGTGGGTGTTTCCTGCATTAAAAAAAAAAAAAAAAAAGATGATGATGATACATTGTCAATTTCAGAACTGCCACTTTTCAAAGCCATGACCACAACCACTGCAATGAAAATACCATCAGGAATTCACTTCCTACACTGCAAAACTTGGCCTGGAATAGCACATGCTTCTGGCTACCTCTACATTTCCGATTAATTTCCTGAATGCAGAAAATGCACAATCTTGACATTTAAAGAAATGAACACTGACACATATTGCTTCAACTTAGAGAAAAGAGTAAGAGCACATTTCATCATATTCTAATATACAAAACAGGGCTTATGTGAATGATCCGTTAAAGGGTTTTCACATGTATTTTATGTACTCCTTATACACATTCACAATGCCCACTGGCATTAATGAGGCTCACTCAAATGTACGGACAAAGAGCAGGCTTTTGTGTGTACTTGGAATTGAAGCGGTCAATTTAAATACTCTCAAAGAAACCTAGTGGACTGTTTTAATGTTAAATTGATTTAAAATCACCAGCACACAGTGGGTGAGGTAGGGAGAGCAATGTGGTTAATAGGGCAAAGACTTCCAAGGCATTATAGAGCTGAAGATGCATTTCCATACATTGTCCTATTTTCCCTAACCATCCAAGACAGGCACCTGTGTCTTAATTTTTCCTTCTTACTCAATGGACATTTTATTATCACTACATGGGAAAAGGAATGACCATGAGAAAATTCCAGTGGCTCTTTCCTGGCAACCTGGCCATCAACTACAGCAGGAGGGATTACCCATGGCCTCAACTTCTCAGAGTCCCCCAGGCACCAGCAATGCCATCCACCTACGGAGTCTATTTCATCCTCTGAGACTAATCTCATGCCCACCCTATAAGGAAATAGAGTTAAACAGGACCAGGATGCATCCTGCATATACGCACAAGCATTCTGCTGCATGAGGCTGGGAGACACTGGAAAACCCACCTGGTCCCCTCTACCTGGAATCATATAACAAACACTTGGAATAATGTGACATTTGCCCAAGTCCTCCACCAACACTATTTGCTTCAGCATCTTTTTTCTGAGAGCAGTTCATTTTTACAAGTTCATTTGATGAACGTTCATTTGTAAGGTCAGCAACTTTCAGTGAAAACAACTGTAACATCTCTAACATGGTTTTACTCAGCCTAGGGAACCACAGGCTCTGCCACTGATGCATTTTCTGATCAGAACAGGGGTTTCTAGCAGGAGTGACAGTGACAAGTACGATGGGTGTCGGTCACCATCAACATAATTTTTTTTTTTTTTAAATCAAGCTTTGAAGTTATATCCAATTTGCTTATTGTGGCTTGTAGCATCTTCACAGTGTAAGTAGAAACATCAAGATGGAGATCCAGGCAAGGTGTCTGAGAGAGTTTGAGACAGAAAATATTCTCTAGGATACTTCTGAGGTAAATAAAATGAACCCAGAGACGCATATCTGAACACCTAAGGAAAAACACCTCCCGTCTCATATTCAGAAGATGAAATGCTAGTCAGACTTTCAGGGTTTTTTTTACCTAATTACTCAAAATCAAAACAAACAGCTAATCTTTGAGGAAGCGGAGTTCAACGGAGCAGGATCTGACAGTGATGCTTGAGCAGCAAGTCTGAGAACAATGAGCCAGAGCTCTAATCTAAAGAAATTCAGTGTATTCCTTTATTTCAGTGTGCCCAATGGGACAGATGACTGAGGATCCTTCAGCTGCTGCCTGAAGTCAGAGCATGTCACAGTCAAGTCTGATGACAAGGTACACAGCTAAGTTGGGGTTCTCTATAAGAACTCCTACCACAATCCCCAGTTCATGGGGATGCATAAAAGAAAGACAGTACCACATCAGAAGGCAGAGGACAATGATGGTGGACGGATGTGAAAACTTTCCAGTACATCATGACTCATAATTGTAATAGCTACACAATGAAATCTTTAATCTCAATGACCACAGGTTGGTTGATGCACTTGGATTTTTTCCACTGCTCACTAAACACACAAAACATTAGGAAATCTGTTGAAGACATCTGTGAGCTCACTACTTTGAGACTGATGATTGCTCCTTCTAGCTCCAACTTCTGTAGTGATCAAGAGATCTTTCACACTCTCAGCTATCTAGGATGGTTCCACTCACTGCTTTAGTGCAGAGGTAGGAGAAAAATTACTGTTAGAAAGGTGTGTGCTAAGAAACCATGACTTTCTTTAGCTTCCAACATCTCAGTAGGATTGGAATCTACTGTCATTTACAGTGTCCCAAGACCATAAGCAAAGAGACCTGAAAGATCATCACATAATCTTTGGCTTGGGCATGGGAACCATGAAATGTTACTACTTAACAAATGTGTATCAGAGTCCAAAGATACTGAGAAACCTAAGGGACTCTTACCCACATGCAGACAGGTACCAGCTTCACATATTCCAACTAGAAAGACTGAGAGCCTCAGGGAGTCAGACACAACTGGGGATACAAACCTCCCTTTGCTACTCACTGGTTAAATGATCCTGAAAATAATAATTCACCAAAGAGGAAACTTTCTCCCCCATGAAACTGAGCTATTGTTACACTTACGGGATATGGGGATTCTGGGACTGGAGGAAGTGCCATCTCTCTACATAGTAAGCACTCAGTAAATATTAGGTAGGATATATAGGACCTACTATTTGGTTAAGAATTGAGGACATTGAAACCCAGTAAGGTTAAGCGACAGATGATTCATAATGGAACCAGAGCCAAACCACAGCCTCATACAGGATAGTGCCCTCTAGTAGTCCACAGTATACAACAGTATATACACCTATGGCTTCTCTTAGAGTGTGCATACACTTCAGTGTATTTAACTGCAATGATCCACAATCCATATACTTCTACTTAACTGAGACAATTAAGCTCATCCCTAGTTAGAATTCCTCTCTTGTCTGAGTCCTTTGGATTCCTTTTTCCTTACCAGTCAAGTGGAGATACTCTTTGATCACAACCACACTTGATCCTCTCCCTGCAACATCCTTCTTTCTTATTTGGACATCTTCACAGTGGGAAACCCTCTCATCAATAGTGTAATTACTTAGCATCACCACACTGACAAAATACATTACGGCAAAAGGCAGATACAGTCATACCTAATGATCAAGAGAAGTCTCTACAGGTATTAAGAGGGTCAGGTGTCAGTGATACAGAAGTGAACAACTCACACAAGATTTTTACTCTTATGAGCTTGGCTTCTAAAAGATGGAGAAAACAAAAGCACACCAAAAATTAATTTGGGTGATCTAGGGCAATTCACTTTGTTTTTTTTTTTTAAGATTTTATTTATTTATCTGACAAAAATCACAAGTAGGAAGAGTGGCAGGCAGAGAGAGAGGGAGAAGTAGGCTCCTAGTTGAGCAGAAAGCCCGATGTGGGGCTCGATCCCAGGACCCTGAGATCATGACCTGAGCCAAAGGCAGAGGCTTTAACCCACTGAGCCACCCAGGCGCTCCTCGCTTTGCTTTCTAAAGCCCTTGTTCATTCATTCTTAGAACTTAGGGATTATTTTTTACAAGATCCATCATTAGCTGGGAAAATAGAATATTAATACACTGTATCAAAATTTTCACTACAGGTGCATCAAAGAATTAAGTGCAAAAAAATATGAAACTTTTGAAATAAATCTAGGAGAATATTTTATAACCTTGTACTTAGGGAAATCTTAAGTAAGAGTAGATGCCTATAAGTGAGAAAAGAAAATGTAGACATATTGACTCAAACACACACACACACACACACACACACACACACACACAGCCCTAGACATAGTGAAGTCAACAAATAAAAGATGAGAAAACTTTTGCAAAATATTTAGTATCCCAAATATGCAAAAAATCACTAACAAACTACCCATTATTAAAATGGACGAAGGCTATGAAAAGATGTTTCACACACCAGAAAATGCAAAAGAATAACCATCTTAGAAGTCGTCAGAAAATATGCAAATTATAAAAAGAAAGTACCAAACTTTTGTCCAGTCATTTGACAAGATCTTTAAAAAGAATGACAGTATTCAGTACTGATAAAGGCTTAGGAACATATTTTCTGTCAGACGCTACCGGTAAGGTTATAAATTAGGACACATTTTTGGAAAAAGCAATCTGGAAATACTTATTAAACTGCAAAGTCACATACCCTTTGACCCTAAAATCCTGCTCTGGGAATGTATCCAAGTGAAATAAGAGTACAATAACTTTGTAAAAGAAAAAACAAGTGCAAACAGACCTAAGTGCCCATTTATTAGGGAATGTTTTGATCAATTATGTTATACCCATTCAAGAGAATTCTCTATGAGCTGTTAAAAAGGGTAAGGTAGATCTGTATGCATTAACTTGGTACAAAGGTTACACTGTTGCTGAAAAATCAAGTTACCTAATAGTACATACTGTTTGCTTGTACAAATATAAAATACCTTTATATACCTATAGTTAATACAAATGTAACACTTTTGCTACCACAGCAGAAAAAGTGAAACAGAGTAAGTCAATGTTCTAGATATGGCTCAGTTGGGTTTCTTCAGAAATCCCAGAAAGATGGCATTCTAACTGCTCCCCCCCAATCATTGATAATCACAATCACAGAAGCTGATTACAATACAGGAATGTGGCAGTTACATATTTTCATGCTAAACACCCAATTTCACCTCTTTATTATGTAATTAGTGATTGATTACTGGAATCTACAACTAATAAAGAAGTGTGAAGACTCTCTTCCCCATAGGGGAACAGTAATGACCCTGAATTATGCAGTATTTTAGAAAATGGATAGAAATATCTTATTTGCAATTTAGATCCTCTACAGTCCTCAAATTTCTATTCTGTGAGGAAGCGACAATCATCCTTGCAATGAGCATGCTGTACGGTAAAGAGTAAACTCAATTCATCACCTCCTCAGATCCTTCCTCATATACTTGCTTTCAAGGTAGAAACACTGCATCTATTTTTCACCACTCGAAATGCTATTTTGAGAAAGGTTGACCCATTCCATTAACCATGATTAGCTATATGCCTCCATCAGAATAAACAGGATGATCCCAAATATTCTACACTTCAGTTCTTTCCTTGGCATCAGCTTCACACAGCTAGAGAGAATGGCTTTTCTGGTGAGGAAGTTAGTAAAACAACTAAAAATAAAAAGAATACTTGGGGATATGGGGAAAAGCATGCCAGAATTGGAATCTGTTCCTCTCTTTGCTACTTACTAGTTCTGAATTTAAGTTGTTTTCTTCTGTGAATCTGATTCCTTGCCTATAAAGTAATTGGGGGCACTAGATTAGATCATTTGTAAGGATTCTTTCATTAATGAGTTTTGTTTAGATTTTGACTTCATTATCCTTAATTCTTCACTTACATTGTTCTTTCTAAATATCAGAAGATATTTCTTCAGGAAAGCTGTTAGAACATCATCTTTTTTTAAAGCTTTTATTTATCTATTTATTTGAGAGAGAGAGGGAGGGAGCATAAGCAGGTGGGAGGGGAAGAGGGAGAGGGAAAAGCAGACTCCACACTGAATAGGAAGCCCAATGCTGGACTCAAACCCTGGACCCTAGGGTCACGACCTGAACCAAAGGCAGATGCTTAATAGACTGAGCCACCCAGGTGCCCCTAGAACACCATCTTAAAACGTACTTAGACCTAGCCAAAATAGAGAAAGAAAGAAAGAAAGAGAGAGAGAGAGAGAGAGAGAGATGAGGCTGACTCATCCATTGGACTAGAAACTTCATCTATTCTTCTAATTTGCACATTTAAATAACATTTTTCATAAAGAATCTTGTTTTTTGTGCCTTGTCAAAAGACACACAGTACAAAAACTTATTGACATAAGTTCCAGGTGGGCAGAAGAAAAAAAAATCAATATATTTTAAATGCCAACCCTTTAAAAACAATCACTGTACACAGCTCATCTCGGCAAAATGATTTACTCAGGCTGCACACATTTCCAACTAGGCAGAAAATTTTTCCAGATTTAACTTTCCTTCTGCAAACCAAGTGATTTTTTTTTTTTTACTTTTTTCTTATGTATTATCTCACATGCAAAAAATATCTCAGTAAGAAAAAATGCAACCCACTCCTCAAATCAGGAATAAGTGAATAAAACACAGCCGCACTGACTCTGAATTACGTTTACAAACCAAATACGGTAGTTCATGGGCTCTGAAGAAACAGAGTTTATACCCAGTTAGGTGGGAGGAGATGGGAAAAGCAGGGAGGTAGAATTATCTTCACAGAGAAATTGTGCTTGAGATTGGTGTTGGAAAAATGAATTTAAAAAGCATTAAACAAAAACAAAAACAGAAAGCTATTCCAAGGAATATCAACTTCAAGGAAAGAAGTCGGCCCAGAGAAAAGATAGTAAAGAGGCAAGCACAGGCATCATGCTGGATCTGTTCAACAGAAACACTTGTTTAACGTTCACAGCAATGTGAGGATCATTATCATAACTTTAGAGATATGGAAACAGAGTTTCAGAGAGGTTAATTGACTTGCCCAAGAGTACACAGTTTATCAAGAGCAGAGCCACCTTCAACTGCTAGCCTAAATGACTTCAAAGCTTTCATTTATTCCAAAAGCATTTAGTGAGCATTCACTGGGTCTTAAAGACTGTGGTTAAAACTGGTGACGCCAAGGGACACAGGATGTAGTCACTGTCTGCAAGGAGCCTGTTGGGCTCTTGGGCTGGGCTGGACAACACTGAGTTTCCAAGTTCATCTGCAGTGATCTTGACAGCCTCCTGCTTTCTGCTTCCTTCCGTGCTCTGCAAGATACCCTGAGTTCATCCTCACTGGGACCAGTAAAATCACTGGTCCTTTTTCTCCACCCAAGGTTTATTCTGATCCAACGAAGATCCAGCTCAGGGTTGTCTGGAAAAACAGCCAAAAGGAGTTTCTATCTGAATGGGGCGGCCACTATCCCTCGGAGTTCCAAATCAAGTATGTTGATCCTTGAGTTTCCCTCAAAGACACTGGTCAACTTGGATATTTTACGCCCAGGAGCTCTGTTCCCCTTCCCTTTACCAGAAGAGGACAAGGGTACCCAGAAATAGCATGACTCCCTTTTTGTCCCATGCCTGGTAAAGCTCTTGGAGGCAAGCATTAAGACATAGCTCTCCTAGCTTTCTTCTCATTGACATTCTCTTTGTCCTCAACAATGTATCTTCCCCATCCTGTATTTTCATCATTCATTATATCCTAGCATAAGCCAACTGCCCTTATTCTCAGGAACGCTCACCTAGAAAAGCCATCTTGTTTTCCATTCTCGCAAAGCTTACCCACCTCCTCCAGTGTGAGGGAGCTTTCTCAATGCATAGCAAGATCAGGACATGCCCAGTCAAACTACTCCTTGAGCTATTTCCCTGGACCTAATAGAGTAAGACTTATCTATAGGCTTTAAGCACTGAGCTGAAGGAGATGTCCAGATCCCGGGGGCTAGTGATAAAATGTGCAGGCATTTCAATTTTGGATGACCATTCACAGGAATCATGTTTGCAGAACACTCCTTTATAGTGCAGTTATCAACTGGACAGAAAATCTAATTGTCTCCTATTAACATTAACTGGATTTTGGAAAAAGGAACACCCCCGCCAGAGATCTGAGGACAAGATAGCACAAAATAACTATTAAAAGATACATCCATACACATTTTTTAAATCTGTCATCATGGCAAATATCTTACTTCTCAGGCTTTTATGCTATATTGTTTAGAGAAATGGGGGAGGCATTCAATACTGTTTGTAGGATACAAGTATGAATGTGAAGAGGGATGGGAAGGGGAATGAAAGTGGCCTATAGCTCCAAAAAGGAATTCATGTAGAATTTCCCTTTTGTCCCTCAGGTAAAGTGTTGGCCACCTTAAAACATTCTAACTTATATGTAAATTTCTTCCTGATTAATTTATTAACATAAATTGGAAGAGCTTGTTACATTTTGATTGCTAGAGTGGGACTACTAACCTACATAAAATCAAAGTCACAATCCCCTTCGCATCTGCCTGAAAAGGTCTTAACGAATTACTGGCTTTAAACATTTCAAAGCTTTGTTTATCTGGCTTCTAATTTTGACCATATCCCAAAAGACAAATTAAGAACTGCGAGACCCTAAGTTTGATTCTCTCCCAGAAAGCTATTCTTTTATCAAACTAAAACAGGGCCCGACAGCTCTAAGCCAACATAGCTTGAATATTCAGAACAAGGAAGAAGTCACATTTTCTGGAAAAGCTTAATATTTTCTTACCACCAAGCATACTTGCTTTGGAAAACCCTTCTACTGAACAATGGTCTGCATTATCCTCAGCTTTCGGTTTTTCTCTAAATCTGCCTTTGTACACCATTTCCTAAGCTCTCTCCAAGCTGCCTGACAGTTTTGCTATTTTAGCCTGATTTTCTGCAATTTTACTTCTCTGCTGTTTGGCTGATTTTATTATTTGCCATCTTCTCTCTTTCAGATGGGGGGTTTTATTCTGGTTTTGGCATGTTGGGGTTTTGGCAGGCGACTGCTATAAAATACAAGAGGTTTGGAAGCTGGGCAGATGGCAAACGCAGTGTTGTGTGCTTTCATTCATGATGGGCTTCCGGCTTTTTTCTAAAAGGTGGGAAAACCGCCAACGCTGATTTCCTGTGCCCACTTCTGACATACTGAAGCAAGACACTGTGGTGGTGACTAGAAGGATTGAGGTTTTGCAGTTCTGATCATCTCTGGTGGCTGGCATTTGAGAGAAAAATCTTCTGTTGATACTTAGCAATGATCTGCTAGCATTTGTTTTCTATCTTGGTAGGTTTTTGATGAATCTGTTTACCTTCGAAGTCAACATCTCCTTCCTCCAAGAGAAAAGCTTAGTGATGACCTAATACTTCCTTCTGGTTTTTACTGTTGCTGTTTTCCCGAGCTAGTACACAGATCATGATAAAATTTATTTTCTTTTTCCCAAAGAACACCTTGCCAAGCATTATTATTCAAATAAGAGGACCCACTCTCTCATTTGTGAAGTTTAATAGCCTTGTTTCCAGAAATGGCACCTCAGGAAAAAAGCAGCATTTCTTTGAGTAGTCAGATTCAAGAGCTCAAACTGAGACAAAATCTTTCTTTCCAGAAAAGGAAGAACCATTTTGCCACACCATGGATCAAGTAGTTAGGACTCTCTAGTAAAACAAGGGTGTTAAAACTTCAATTTCATGGAAACAGTGAAATACTGGTTAGCACCGTTAAGGAAAGTACCTATTTCCATTATATAGCTATTGGAGTGTAAGAATTGGCAATAATAAAGTCTTCCCAGGGCCTTCAGTTTCCCTTGACTATGCCTTTTTATCCCGCAGAGACATGCATAAGGGAAAAACCTAATTAATTTCTGCACAATCTCAAAGCTTACCATAAGAATATTTAAGCATTCAGTCCAAGAAAAACAATCCTTCACAAATAAAACTTCAGATCCTCTGGTATACAGTATAGTGTCTATTGATTTATGGGTTTTACTAAAAAATAAAGGCACCACTTTGCTCCTGGTCACACATAAATAATGTGACAAATAAGAAACTAGTCTGGTCTAATTCTGCCCTCATTTTTTTTTATTTTTATTTTTTTTATAAATTTTTTTTTACTTATTTATTTCACAGAGAGAGATCACAAGTAGGCAGAGAGGCAGGCAGAGAGAGAGATAGAGGAGGAAGCAGGTTCTCCGCCTAGCAGAGAGCCTGATGTGGGACTCGATCCCAGGACCCTGAGATCATGACCTGAGCCGAAGGCAGAGGCTTAACCCACTGAGCCACCCAGGCGCCCTGCCCTCATTTTTTAAAGAAGTGGATTCAGTGGGAATTCTAAATCCATCTTTATGGGTTTCTGGGTGGCTTGGTCAGTTAAGCATCCAAGTCTTGATTTCAGCTCAGGTCATGATCTCAGGGTCATGAGATCGAGCCCGATGCTGGGCTCTGCGCTAACTGATTCTGCCCCTCTACCCCTCCCTGCCACCGGTTCACTCACTTGTTCAAAAAAAATAAAAGGCATAATTAATGTAATTCTAGCCATGGAACACAAAGCAAGGATCCCAGATTTCCCAGATTTTTTTTTTTTAAGATTTTATTTATTTATTTGACAGGGAGATATACAACGAGAGAGGGAAGACAAGCTGGGGCCTGCAGGGTGGGAGAGGGAGAAGCAGGTTTCCCGCTGAGCAGGGAGCCTGACACAGGGCTCAATCCCAGGACCCCGGGATCATGACCTGAGCCCAAGGCAGACGCTTAATGACTGAGCAACTCAGGTGCCCCTAGATTTCCCAGATTTTCAATACCTTCCACAAAACTTGGACAAGACATTTCTCCATCATGGAGGACTCTGTCTTTATAGCAAGAGAACTGAATATCTGGTTCTGCCTGTAGACTAGCAAGAACATGTTTTCCCAGCTCTCAGTTGTTACATCAGACAAACAACGCCCCCTACCTACTCCCATATGCCCATGGATGGCAAGGTACTACTCTCATTGGAGAACCACTACAACCATGCTGCCTCCAAGGGCTGTCTACCCAGGACTCCCAAGTAACCAAGACAGTTCTGTTCCATATTCGATAAAAGAGTCAAGCCACAGGGCCTACACATGCCTCAGGTTATTTTCCTTTCATCTGGATTTACATTTGGCATTATTAAATATTCAGTTATTTAACTTGGTCAAAATAATACAGAGGATCATGCAGACACAAATATAAGGTCACAAAAATAAACTACCAATTTTTTTTTCTCAGATACTGATGCATTTCAATAAGTAGATAATTCACATCTCTTTCTATTTAATCATGCATGCACTAAGATTCAAGCTGAAGTAAAGAGATTATAATACGACGCTAACCTAACCCCAAGACCACCTTATATGTAAATTAGGATGTACAACCAGAGGTCTAATTTTATTATGGGGTAAATATGCTATTTGGAATATTCAAGTAGAAATGCTATTGGCCTCATTTAAAGTTATCTAATAAATAAGACAGCAAAAATTGTTTATAAAGTAATAAGGATTGATTCCTTGAATGGTGTATATTTTTCAGTAAAACTTATTTACTGTGAGAGACGTTCATTGTCTCTATATTAATGTGGATATTCCAACGTAGACTGTTTAGCTCAGTTGTCAATAGCACTAAGGAAATCTGGCTCTGATATATTTTATTAAATGCTTTGCCTACAATATTTTTTTTTGTATAATATTGCCGAAAGACACCAAAATAGACTTGCAGAAGTAAAAATACATTCCGTGTTCTTGGATAAGAAAATACAGCAACATGAAAATAATTTTCTCCACGTGACTTGATAAATTTAATACAATCCCAATACAAATACCCTAAGAATTGCTTCTAGAGCTATATGAATTCATTTCCAAGTTCACAGGAAAAAAACTAAAGGACAGTAACAGCCAGAGAAGTGCTAAGAAGTGGGAGGCTGCTTCTTGCCATTACTGAAATCTATTTTTTTAATGTTTTATTTATTTATTTGACAGAGTTCACAAGTAGGCAGAGAGGCAGACAGAGAGAGAGAGGAGGAAGCAGGCTCCCCGCTGAGCAGAGAGCCCGATGCGGGGCTCGATCCCAGGACCCTGGGATCATGACCTGAGCCGAAGGCAGAGGCTTTAACCCACTGAGCCACCCAGGTGCCCCCGTTATTGAAATCTATTATAAAACATCTATAATTAAACTATATGGTACTGACAAAAAGAATAAAAAGTTCAGAAACGGATGTTAGTACATCAAGAAGTTCAGAATATACTAAGCAAATTACAAACTAGAAATTATATATATATAATATATAATATATATATTATATACAGAATATACTAAGCAAATTACAAACTAGAAATTATACAAACTAGAAATTTTATATATATAATATACAGAATATACTAAGCAGATTACAAACTAGAAATTGTACAAACTAGAAATTATATAGATATAATGTATATAATATACAGAATATACTAAGCAAATTACAAACTAGAAATTATATATATATTACATATATTTTATATATATATAATATATATATATAAAATCAGTAACCTATCACAGTAAAGATATCCTAGGAAATTTAAAGAGCATTTGAGAAGAAGACCAACAAATAATGTTTTAAAAAAGATTAAAGACATGTAAAGATGCTCATCCTCATTCATAATAAAAAATGCACATTAACCTATTGTCAAATACAACTTCTCATGTATCTGATCAGCAAACATCTAAAATCTTGACAACAGTCTCCATGGATGGTTGGCCCACAGGGAATCAGGTCCTCTCACACATTACAGGAGGGAATGCTAAGTGATACCACCTAAGAGCACTTAATGTCTAACTTAGTGGCCTTTATCTCCACGGTCCTCACTATCAGGACTTTCCCCGTATTCACTGAGAATAGTCTAAAAGATTACATGCAAAGATAATTAATTTTAATAGTATTTGTAATAATAGGAAAAATCAAGGCCCATCCCTAGGGGGCTCCCTGAGCAAATTTCCACAAAGTACACTACAGCTATAAGTATGAATGAGAAAGATCCACTCTACTGTTACCCAGTGAGCACCAGGACCAACTGTTAGGTGGGAAACCAACATGCAGGGATACCTGGATGGCTTCAGCTCAGGTCATGATCTCAGGGGTCCTGGGATGGAGCCCTGAATCAGGCTTCCTGCTCAGCAGGGAGTCTGCTTTTCCCTCTGCCTGCCACTCCCCCTGCTTGTGCTCTCTCTCTCTCTCTCTAGCAATAAATAAAATAAATAAGTAAATACATTCTGTGTTCTTGTTCTTATTTAATAAATAATATCTAAAAAAACCAAAAAAAACAAAAAACAAAAAACACCAGAAACCTACATACAATAATAGCATTGTATTACTGTTTGCATAAGAAACAGACTGGAAATGTATAAGATACACATACAATACAGGGGTATTGATTCACACACACAAGTTTGTACGTGTCCATGTATACATATATGTGTGTGTGCATACATATATATTATTTTTAAAATACGTAAAGATCAACCAAAAATGACCAAAAACTGTTACTCTAAGAACAGGCAGAGATACAGATGAAAGTTGGGCTTCTGTTTGAAGTTTTTACTTTGGAGCATGGTGAGTGTTTTAAGTAAATAAACAAAACTGAGGTTAACTAACAAAAAAGCTATCCCTGTACTTTGAAAAGTAATGGGAGCAAATGGACCTAGTAACAGTATGCTAGGTTGGTAGAAAATCCATATAAAGAAATGAGGTTGAGGAATTAAGACAGTATTTCCATTCTCCAGTCTTTTTGGGATATATCCTAAGGACAAAAAGAACCAGAAAGAAATCTTCCACTGTCTTCAGTGGTCTTATTAGAAATGGTGGCATTGCTGTTTTGGGACTACTATATCATAGGATAAAGATCTAAGTAACTATGTTAATGCCCTTAAGAACCAAGATTTTTAGACTTAACAAAAGAGAGAGAGATGTGAATATAAAATCAAAGTAGTAAATACCCTCTAATTTGAAATTTAAATGACCGATATTCCTATGAACTCATGATATATTTTCACTATGTAAGTAAGTTTGGATTCTCAGGTCCTGAAAAAAGTCTCCTGAAAAAGTCTCCTGAAAAAGTCTAAAAGAAATGGGAATGCAGTAGCAAAGAAGAGTTTAGATTCAAACTGTCATTTCCTATTAAGAGAACAAAGGCTTTTTGGGGGGAAATTGTGTGATTTCAAGTCTGGGAATATTTAAAAAGAGCCTGGGACATCTGGTGCCAAAAACCAAGACAGGTTTCAAAAATTACTGGAGCCATATAAAAAGGGACAAAAGAGCCAACAAGCTCCTATTGGTCAAAAATAGGGTAATTTGAGAATCAGAGTGAATAATGTGTGCAACTGATCAGAGCACATAACAATGTTTTCTAAAAAAACCCTCACTGGTCAACTCTAAGGGTGCTAAAATATAAACTATTATTATGCAAATGAGCAAACACACATAATCAATTCTTTTGGATTCTCCACCATTCCTAACATTCCATAAATCCTTCAACTGCTTTGGGTTTCAGGCATAATCAGATCTGTTTTCTGTTTCTGTACAAACCCTATTTTGTGATAATAATATTGCATGAAGGAACGTTATGCTTTATGGAACAATTTCAGCTATAAATGCAGAAGGAATGATAACATTAAAAATCATGATGCTGTCATCTCTAAAGAAAGCAAACATCTTGGCAAGGATTATGCACAGATGAGCGCTAGGTGAAGGCTGATGGGAAATTCACAGATCCAAGAGGCTGCGACTCTAAAGGATTGGTGTTATCTTAACGCCACTAAAAGTGCACCCTCCTCCCAGTGTGATGTATTAGAAAAGTCCCAGCACCTCCACGAGTACCTTTCCAAGCTCTTTTGTTTTGTTTTGCTGAGAGCGAGCAATGGAGAGAGAAAAGGAGACTCAGAATCAAATACTTGAAACTCGACACTTTACAGGAAACGTGGGGAATCGATGAAAAAGCTAAGCAAATGGTGCCACCAAGAAGCAATGAGACAAATGCCAATTACGACAAATTCCTCTAGACCTCCTTTCTCTTCTGACAAATAAATTACAATGGGGGTAAAAAGCAGGGAGAACTGCTACAAAGTAAGAGAAATTTACAAACATTAAGTAAGAGCAATGTTTAGACTGTTTGGATTTTGACTGGAACCAACTGTAAGAAGACAGCCTTTATTTTAGGGAGGCTCAGGGTGGCTTTGTCAGTTAAGTGTCCCACTCTTGATTTCGGCTCAGGTCATGATCTCAGCGCCATGAGATCAAACCCCTTGTAGGGCTCCATGCTGGGTGTGGAGCCTACTTAAGATTCTCTTTCCCCTCTGTCCCTCCTCTCTCCTTTGGCCTCTCTCTCCCTAAACAAAAAGAAAACAGGGAGTTTTTATTTTAGATATTTAGGCAAACTGAACAGAGACCGGTTACTAGATGTTATCATTCATAACATGAGTTATGCTAATGAAAATGTATATATGGAAAAAGTCAGTAGGCATTAGGAATAGATTCTGAAGAATTTATGGTATTGGGGTTTTGCTCAAATAATTCAGCAACAATCAATGAAATAAAATTACAAAATGCTGATAACTACTGAAGCTGGACAATGTGTACATGACACTTTATTATGCTGTGTATTCTTGAAGTTTCTTTGCAAATGGCCATGCTAAAAATATTTTAACTAGCAATTCCAGAAATTTCTATCTTACATGACTCCTAGTGACTGCTCCCCTTGTGCAAGCACTGTAGAAACTTCAGCATGATTCATATTACATATATTTCCATTGTTGGTTTTCAAAAAGGGCTATTTATTCTTTGATCTGACCTGGTGTGTTTACAGGCTGTTTTCAATATGTTCTGCTTCACATGCTTTCCCAATCCATTAACTAATATTACCTAGGAATTTTCTGTAGTTTCTTTGCAATGAAAAATGAAACAAGGCTCTATGAAGGACCTTCTGCTTTTCTTTGATATTTGTCTCAGAGATTCCCAACTTGCAGAGCCAGACCCTCTACTGGATCACACAGAAAACCATGAAACCCTGACATAAACAGTGTAGAGAGGGTAAATGATGTCTCATCCACGGAAGGAGTAGTGTATTTCAAGTTTACGGAGATACCTCTAAGATTGATAGAACAAAATTCTCCATGAATTAATACTCAAATTAGGACTCCTCTTACATCAAATTGTGCTTTTTTTCTTTCCCACTAGCCCTGTCCTCATGCTTGACAATACAGAGGAACTCTGGATACTTGGTTCTGAGACTATATAGTGTTTCATTTTCAGGCATTTTAGGAATAGCAGTGACTTTTCTGTTCATGCAAAGAATGATCCCCAAAGGACGCTTATTAAAAAGATTCCTGGAAGATTCATCAGGAGGGGTCCTAGCATCCCACCTGAGCCTCACTCCTACCTACAAGATGTCAGTAGGTTGAGAAATTCTGAGCTAGTCTGTGTAGGTGAGATATCATATACATGGAGCCTCCCTCGGGGAGCCGTGCAACTCAGTGACCAAGCACCAGGAACCATTTGTCCTCAAGATGACAAAATGCAAGCGTAATAGCCTTTCTGCATCAAAATGACCTCAAGCTTGAGCATAATTTAGCATGTGTATACCAACATAGCCAGTAAGAGGTGGGGGCAATAGGTCCAAGCATTTGGAAGGGCACCCTCTTGGGGCATCAACTAAATCCCTACCGGGTTTTACCTCCTCTGTGACCACAGTGAGCCAAGACAGGACTGCTAAGAAATGACGGAGCTAAGGAGAAGTACCAGGGCCCAATCTTCTCCACGTGCTGAAGGCTGGCTGCAGATTTAGGACTGTCGGTTATTAGTTAGACCAGACGAAACCCTGATGAGTTTTTCTCGAAGCGTCTTAAGTATTTTGCAGCTTCCTTCTGTCCTGAAGAACAAGGTACTTACTTCTCAATGACAAGTTTTTTTTTTCCTTTGATACCCTCTTCCAAATGTCTTCCCTTTCTCAAGATAAGTGCTGCCAAGTAGAATTTTAAGTACATGAAGGCGTAACGCCTTCAACATAAAATAATCGATTCTTGTTCCTGTCCCTTCATTTTTAAAGAAATGCTAAATCAGACACCACGTGGGGGCTATGTATGTCTCTGGGAGGGTGGTTTTAATATGGTGAGAAACACTAACTGTAGGGCTGCTTCAGTGCCAATGGCATCACTGCAGTTAGGGTGAAACACAGAAAAACACTGAAGGTAATAGAAAGATGAAGGCATAAATCTATCACTGTTTTAAAAAAGCCTGAAATTAAAATACTAGGAGTGTAACAGAGACCCATATTAATTCTCTTCCTGATCCTTTGTTTTTTGTTATCTTATTTTTTAAAAACAATTCTTTGCCTTGTCTTGGTTTGGTTTTTCTGAGGTAGTGAAAAATAAAGGAATCCATTACTGGAAAACAGTATTGAAACAGTTATGAAAGTCCTTAACTCATGAAGTCCGTAATTCTATCAAGAACCAGTTACCCTCGGGGCACCTGGGTGGCTCAATGGGTTAAAGCCTCTGCCTTCGGCTCAGGTTATGATTCCAGGGTCCTGGGGAATCCCTGGGGATCCCAGGGGAATCAAGCCCCACATTGGGCTCTCTGCTCAGTGGGGAGTCTGCTTTCCCTTCTCTCTCTTTCTCTGCCTCCCTTTCTGCCTACTTGAGATCTCTGTCTGTAAAAAAAAAAAAAAAAAAAAAAAAAGAAAGAAAAAGAAAACGAACCAGTTACCCTACTTTTAATTCGCCTGTCAAAGAAATTTTTAATATTGACTCTTAATTGCCAAATTAATTCAAGACCAGAAATGGAAGGGCAGGGCGCCTGGGTGGCTCAGTGGGTTAAGCCGCTGCCTTCGGCTCAGGTCATGATCTCAGGGTCCTGGGATCGAGTCCCGCGTCGGGCTCTCTGCTCAGCAGGGAGCCTGCTTCCCTTCCTCTCTCTCTGCCTGCCTCTCTGCCTACTCT